>NC_052572.1:82773628-82843931 GCF_016699485.2 Gallus gallus | reverse complement strand
CACAGCAGGCGCGACAAGCTGCAACAGAAAAGAAACACATTTCCTGTGCTCACACAGCACTGGATTGAGAGTCTTCTTCAGAACTACTCTCAGTTGCCCACTGGCGGAGGCAGGTGTTCTAGAAACAACCACTGTGCAGTCTATTCAAACGGGACAGCCGTTGCAATACGCAGCACTGGACCAAGTCGCTGTCCCTCTGCTAGCAGATGGGGACTCTGGCACAAAGCAGCAGATGAATTTGCCCGCAGCACGCTGAGAGCGCAGTAGCAGGCCAGGGAGAAGTGTCACTGCTGGGGCTGGAGCTGCTCCCCAGCCCCCGGCTCCCAGCAGCAGCCTCACCACCAGCGCCTGCTGCAGCCTTGCCCACGCATTTCCTCTGCCTGCATGCCCGCTGTGCTCCCTACAGCTGTCGGGCACACTCACACAGCCAAAGCATGCACGCTTGTGCCCCTGGCTCATGTTGTACAGCTCTGCACAGAGTGGGGCTAGGGCTCTTTGCCTAAGGGATTGCCTTCCTTCACACTAGCTGCTCCCAGCACTACAGGCAGCATCCTGCTGAGGGTTGAGCTGGAGAGGAAGTGGAAAAAACCCACACGTGATCAGAGCTGCATTTCAGCTGGACGAGGCTGTGTTACTACACACGGTGTGACTAAACACGGGCTGCTGAACCATGTGACAATACAAAACATGGCACGTACCTGGCAAGAGATCAGAACAAGGGAGAAGAAGATCCTCGAACCCGCAGCCGTTCCTTGTCACTTTGCTCTGATCTTCCACGAGCAAAAGCTGCACCAAGGGAGCAGGCGGAGGGTGGGCAGGGGAGGGAGAAAGAGCAGGTCAGTGAGCTTGCACAATTGAGCAAAGGGAAGAACCAGGGAAGAACCCTGGCCCAAATGCCACCTTGATGGATGGCTTTGGAATGGATGGCCCGGGGGAAAATGGCCTCTGACGGTCAAGACTAAACAATATGATCCTAGGAGCTCTGCCAGCCAGCAGTCCACAAGGCCTTGCGGCCCACCCGTCTATCCCGCACCGTCTCAGCTTACCTACAAGGCGCTGCGCAAGACGGGATGAAGACAAACACACTCAGTAGATGCACAAGTGCAACAAGACACGTACTCACGCCGAGCTCAAGCGCTCCAATGAAGGGAAGCAGCACGCGCTGCTCCTCCCCTCATTCTAGCCACTTATGACATCACTAAGGGCCACCCGGCTGCTCCACCATGGACGGACAAGGTGGGGAGGCAAGACCACATCACAAGACCACAGGATTCCAGAAGGGCACCCCAGCGTTCGAGAAATCAGTGTGTGGTTGGAATTCCATCCCAGCCAAATCCTGGAGAAGCTGGCATGGGCTTGTCGGGACCAAAGTGCAGGATCCGGCGCTTGGTCCTGTTGAGCCTCTTGCTGGGCCTATGGCAAATCAACACTAGGGTCCTTCTTTGCATCCACGGGCGGCTTAGAGCAGCCATCTCTTGCACCTGGATGGAAATAAAGGAAGAGAAACACAGCACTACTACCAGACTGCTTTGCCAATTTCTTTCCCGAGCGCATTTTTGCCTTTTGGCTTCCATGACGACCTCATTTCCTCCTCCTTTTCTTGGGGGGAAGCTGCCCCCAGTGCCTGAGCTTCACAAGACAGCATGAAACATGACACTAAGACAAACGCTTGCCCTGGGTGCAGGGTGGCTGTGCTTTGCCAGGCATATACAGGAGGGTAGGGCTAGGAAACGCCACGTGGCGGCCCCAGGCCAAGTCTGCATTCAGTCACTGTGGCGACAGCTGCTGCCTC
This sequence comes from Gallus gallus, assembly GCF_016699485.2. Lineage (NCBI taxonomy): Eukaryota > Metazoa > Chordata > Aves > Galliformes > Phasianidae > Gallus > Gallus gallus. The sequence continues at coordinate 82,842,139 of NC_052572.1, read as the reverse complement.
ACCGCCAGAACGTATCCGAGGGTACAGATGGACGCAGGCACTCCTGCTTCTTCTGCAAAGCCCTCCTCTGCACAGCCTGTTAGCTGCTGCTCACTGCTACGCCAACCAGGCTCCCCTTCACAGACAGACAGACAGACAGACAGACAGATAGATAGATCGATATTCATTACTTCTGTCCTTTTCTCTACCTTCGAAAAGAGATTTCTCTCAACACTTGAGTTCTACCTTCCCTTTGCTCCCCCACAGTTCTCTCCCCCATCTCACTGGAAAGTGGGATGGGAGGGAAACATGAAGTGCGCTGGGGTCAGGGGGAAATTAAAATGATCTAAAGGTACACAAGCCCACTCTTTCTTTTTTCAGAAGACAACCTATGCTGTCAATGAAACATGGCCCTCCCTAGGAACATTTGCAAGGATGCTTTCAGTGACTGAGGGCATCGCACACCACGAACATCACCCTGCTGACACAAGGGCACTGCAAACACAGCAGCAACTCCTGGCACCGATACCTCCGGGTACAACAAGCACGGGGCATTGGGTTGCTTTGGATGCAGTTTGAGCGCTGAGGTCTTCATGGAAAGCGCCTTGCAGAGCGCATCATGTCCTGCACCAGGCAGCGCATCTCTCATCTCTCCAAACTTTGGAGCTTTGAAGCTGCACATTGTTTCTTGGCACTTTGTCCCCCACAACTCCAGAGCACTTCCAGCTCTTCCCTGGCAATTCACGGCTTGCACAGTGCCAAACGCAACCAAGAAAAAAAGGCAAGAAAGAAGCAAAGGCCATGGCTATGCACACAAGCAGCCAGGAAGGGTTCAGCTCCACAATGAAACCTGCACAAGTCAACTCAACAGATTCCAAGGAATTCATTGACATCTGACACAATTTGCAACGCCAGAAGCACTGCCACGCAAACAGCACCGTATTGGGAAAGCAGCACGTCCAAATCAGCCCCCTTGCCCTGCTCTACCCGCTCAGCCCAACACAGAAATCAAACACACAAACTCTCTTGCTTTGCCTCACGGCAGCCATCAAGCCCATGCTTTAGTGACACAGAGAACTCCATCTGCAGCTACTCCGTGTCTCGCTAACCACAAGCTTGGCTGGGAGACGTCACTCAGCCTGACACCACAAGCAGAAAAGAAGCGCACATAAGCAGATGCTCTCATCCACACGTGCAAATCTGGGGGCGAGGAATAAAAGGCTCGCTGGGCCATGGGCAAAGCAGGGAGCAGATGATAGGCAGGAAACAGGAAGGAGTTCAAGACCAGCTCTCCTACACCAAAGACATGGAGAGCTGAGTCAGCACCACGGGAGGACTTACGACACAGCTTGAGAGCTTACAGAGACCTGAGATTTCCAAAGGAGGCCGCCAGGGTAACTCTCACCAGTCTTTTGCAGGGCTCTCACGGATGCTTGCGATGCTGACTTCCACTGCCTATGGCATTGGTAGAAAGCCCAGGTGACAAATGCTCACTCTGTCTGGGTAACGCTTCCATGCTTCCATGGTTATCACTGAAACAAAAGGAAAAAAATGAAAAGCATGCAACCCTATGAAATTTGCCTCTCTACTGCTGCTGTCAGCGTGACGTTCAAGTCTGTCTTCCACACAGCTCCATCTGAGTGCCAAAAAGAAACACGTACAGAGATGCTTAGAAGATTCCTTGTGCAGATACAAATGCAGGGTGCATGCGTATTCTCTACAGCAAGAAACATTAATTTCTCAAGCAGTAGTATGAAAGGTCAATGGAAAGGAAATAGATGATGAACCCCTTTCATAGAAGAAGTCCTTGCTAAGCCTCTCCCCATCAAAAAGGAAGCCTCCGGGCATTGTTAGCAGCAGTTCCCAGAACATCTTGCACCACAAAATGCAGCACGCTCCTTTTTTTCCACAGGCCCCTCATTTCTCTCATCGGCATCAGATTCACTCCACTTCAAATACACGGATCAGAACAGCCCTTCAGTTTGGCTGAGGAAGGAACCCACTGCTGGGACGTCCCCCACTCCCGTTCCCCACTATGTCCAGCACTGGGGGAAAGTGGGGAAAGGAAGAGCAACTGCCATCACCTACCCAGACATCCGCAGGGCCTTCCATACAGTCTCACATCACAGGGAGAAGCGGGAGAGCTCTCGTGGCACAAAGAGTGCACTTTGGCCACAAGAACCCCAGGCACCGCTACAGGCTTGGGGCAGAGTGGCTGGAAGACTGTGGAGAGGAAATGGACCTGGGGGCGTTGATTGACGCTAGACTGAACACTGCCAGCACTGTGCCCAGGTGGCCAAAAAGGCCAATGGCATCCGGGCTTGTATCAGAAATAGTGTGGCCAGCAGGAATAGGGAAGTAATTTTCCCCTGTACTCAGCACTGGTGAGGCTGCACCTCGAGTACTGTGCCCAGTTTTGGGCCCCTCACTGTAAGAAAGACATCCAGGCCCTGGAGCGTGTCCAGAGGAGGGCAACAAAACTGGTGAGGGCTCTGGAGCACAGGCCTTATGAGGAGTGGCTGAAGGAGCTGGGATTGCTCAGTCTGGAGAAGAGGAGGCTCAGGAGAGACCTTATTGCTCTCCATAACTACCTGAAGGGAGGCTGTAGTGAGCTGGGGACCAGCCTCTTCTCTCGGGTGACTAGTGATAGGACTAGAGGGAATGGCCTCAAGCTGCGCCAGGGAAGATTCAGGCTGGACGTTAGGAAATTCTACTTGTCTGAAAGGGTGGCCCGGCACTGGAATGGGCTGCCATTCCAGAGAGGTGGTGGAGTCATCAAACCTGGTGGTGTTCAACGAGCGTTTGGATGTTGTGTTGAGGGACATGGTTTAGCGGGAACCATTGGTGAAGGGCGAACGGTTGGACTGGATGATCCTGTGGGTCTTTTCCAACCTTAGCGATTCTAGGATTCTAGGAAAGCTCGGAGAAGGCTGGAGAAATCAAGGTTGCCTCTAAGGTGCTGCTTTCAAACAGCATGAGTTGTTGGGCATGAGACGGGAAAGACAAGGTTCCGGATCCAAAGGCTTCCAATCCCCGTGGATCTGGCTGTCTGCAAAGACAACAGCTGCCTGCTTTCACGCAGGGTGATGCTCACCCAGCAAACCACTCACCCAGCAGATGCCTTTCCTACAGTCACAGCATCAGCAAGGTAGGAAAAGACCTCTGAGATCATCCAGTCCAACCACCCACCTACCACCAATATTTCCTTCCCACTAAGCCACGTCCCTCAGTGCAACATCTAGTGTCCCTTGAACACCCGCAGGGACAGGAACTCTATCACCTCCCTGGGCAGCCCCCTCCAGCGGCTGACCACCCACTGGGAGAAGTTCTTCTTCACATCCAACCTCAATCTCTCCTCAGGTAACTTGAGGCCATTACCTCTAGTCCTAGCACTAGTTCCGTGCGAGAAGAGGAACACCCCCACCTGCACATAACCTCTCGTCCGTCACGTAACTGGACAGAGGGAGAAGGTCTTCCCTGTGCCTCCTCTTCTCCACACTAAGGAATCCCACTTCCCTCAGCCGCTCCCCACCAGACTTGAGCTCTAGACCCCTCACAGCTTCATTGCGCTTCTCTGGACACACTGCAGGCTTTCAGGGTCCCCCTTCTAGACAGGGGCCCAGAACTGAACACACTACTCAAGGAGAGGACTCACCAGTGCTGAGTGCAGTACAGTGGCGATGATCACTTCCCTGCTCCTGCTGCCTCCGGCCCTTTGCAGTGCACTTCCACTCTAAACCGTTCCTTCTGCGCTACCGCTCGGATCCTCCCTTAGGGCTGGAGCTCAAGAGGTCAACACAACACAAAGAACACAGCGTGCAACTGGAAGGCATGTCTCAAAGCCTGAAGAGTGAGAACGGGACCCTGCAGTTAGAGACTCTGAGAAGGGCCTCACAGGATGCGCTGGCAGTGACAATAGCCTTCATGTGCAGAGATCTCGGAAACCCAAAATTCCAGGGTTAGCACTGGAAATCTCCGGAGAGGAGAGGAGGAGGTGAAACTGAAATGTCATGCTAGTTGTTTATGTAGTGATGAGAGTTTGGGAAGGGAAAAGTTGCAGAAGGATGCAGGCTGAGGAAGGCCAAGATGAGCAAGGTGGAACAGGGTGGTAGATCCAAAGAGAGCTGAGCAAGAGAAAGGAAAAAAACGGATTGAGGAACAGAGATAGTAAGGCCATTGGCAAGAGCAACAGCTGTTCCTGTTGCGGTGCTAGAGTAGAGCCCTAGGACACAGAGGTCCCCTCAGAAAGAGGTAGGGGGGGGGGCTGGAAGAGCCCGTGGAGGGGGAGACTTCCAGCCCTGCTGGACCAAAAGCACTGTGCCAACTGCAGGGAAATGAGACAGCGGTGCACAAATCCAACCGTCTCTGATTGCAAAAGCTGAAGAATGGCAACCTGGGAAGTTATTCCTAGCAAATCCACCGGTGAAATTGCAGCTAGGAGAGCAGGAGAAAGAGGTTTCTTTTCCGGTGGGCACGGGTGCCTCTTACCACCCAGGGATGATTTTGCAACACAAGTCGGAGCTACTGCCCAACAAGAAAAGGCTTCCCTTTTGGGATCAGTTCAAGAGAGGCTGAGAAAATAAGGAGGAATACATACATGCCTGTAGATGCCAGGTTCTCCAACACCGTTCCTCTGGCAATACTGATCAGAACAAATGGATGCAGAGAGTCAATTCAATAACACTGGAGCTAAGGGTCAAACAAGATGAACTGACTGAAAATGCTAAGTCTGGCTTTAATGCAAACAGGGACAAACAATGGGGTACCCCCAGAAGTTACAGAAATCTTCACTAAGGTATGCTTAGCCGTGTGGCTATCAGGGATGTCTGGTAGAGCCAAAATGCAGCCCTAAGTTCAAAGCAAGAGCTACGGCTAGCCCACTCAGGGTTAAGCAGTGCCCTTTGAGGATATGCAACGGGAGAAGGAGAAAAGAAACCATAGATAACTTTCGGATTTCGGATTACTAATTGAATGTGAATCCAAATTCAATACTCCAATCTCTCCGATGAATCCATATGATCCATACACTTCAGTAACTAAGTTAGGGAATGAGTAGGTGGAGTTTGCCTTCTGGATGTGAAGGATGCCTTTTCTGCCTGGTTTGGCCAAAGGAAGCCTAAGGTGATTTGTCATTGAATAGGAGAGCCCCAGTTCGCGACAAAAAAGACTCCGTTCAACTGGACAGTGTTAGCCAGGGCTGTGAGAACAGCCCAAGGATTTTGGAGAACTGCTCAACTCGGGAGCCTGAGATTTGGGTTCCTCCATCCCACGGTGCAACTTGACTGCAGCATGTGGATGCCACAGAAACAAAGAGGGCTGTGTGCATTGGACTGCGAATGTGCTGAATTTCTTGGTTTCAGTGATGATCGACTTTCTCAACAGAAGGCACCAAGAACTCAACGGCAAGGGACCTATCTGGGATAGGAGATTACAGCTTGACTCGGAACCTCAAGGACTGCCAGGAAAGAAGCCATCTGCCAAAGCCCTGAGCCACAAAGTGCCGAGGAACTTCGTACATTCTCAGGAATGACAGCAGGGTGCCAATCGTGGATACATGGCTACGGACTGGTGGTAAAGCCCCTTCAGGAAGTGAGGAAGAGATGGCCAGAGTGGTTGAGGGTGGTGGCTGCACCAGTGCTCAAGATTCAAGAACCTCGGACATCTACGCTAGGCCAAAGAAGAACAGTTGGAATATCTCATACAGTGTCTATACTGTTTTGGAGGTAAAAAGGGGGCATGGGCTCTCACCCCCAGGGCTTCCTGAAATACCAGGCCATCCTGGTACAGCAGGATGATGCAGAAATAACTGTAACTAATATTGTCAACCCAGCATCTCTCCTTAGCGGAATTCTCGGAGAAAAAGCATTTCAGGACTGCTTGGACACAACCGAAGCTACGCACTGTTACCAGTCGGATCTGAAAGACGAATCCTTAGGAGATGCAGAAGACACCTGGCTTACTGATGCAAGCAGGTTGGTGAGACAAGGAAACCGTAAGGCAGGATATGCAGGAACTGCTACTGACAAGGTCACCGAAACACAACCATGACCTGGGGGGACTGTCTCTAGGAAGCCTGAAATAAGTGCCTTGACAAGAGCCTGACATAGACGCACAGATGCTAATTGTGGAGATGGGATGCTACATGCTCATAGGACCACCTGAAGAGAGCAAGGATTGCTCACACACAAGGAAAAATAGCCTGATGTAAATCATCAAAGAGCCTGGCTATCATCCATTGTCAAGGACATCAGAAAGGGAACACCGTACCGGAAAGTGGAGAGAAGATGGTGGACCAGGGGGCAGAACAGGTCGTGGAACAGGGCTTTAATTCCAGACCGTAAGCTTAAAATTGCTGAACCTGAGTCAAAACCTGTAAAATATTTTCAAGAAGACAGCAATCTAATTCATCATTTAGAAGGGAAGAGAGCAGGCTGACAGATGGACGCATTGTTTTGCCCTTTGCTACTCCGTGGAAATTGGTTCTAAGAGAGGAGAGGAAAATGTCTTGGGCAAACAGACGTTACAAAGCACGATCCTAGTACCAGCAAAGGGCTACAAGTGGGCCTATTGGGAAAGGGAACCTTCCAGGGCAACAGTGACAAAGTGACTTCCTGAAACCCCCAAGAAAAGGGCGGGATCGCTGGATGTTGGCACTAACTGATAGCTTTTGGGGATGGCCAGAGGTATTTCCCTGGAGGACTCCTAAGGCTGCGGAAGTAACGAAAATGCTGTTACATGCTGTTAATTCCAAGGTTCGGGGTTCCTGTACCCATCTCAGCAGATCGAGGCCCACATTTTTGCCAAGGTGGTCCAAAAAAAAAAAAAGCACATTATTGGGAATTGATTGGCAATTGCACACACCTTATAGACGGCAGTCATGCGGACAAGTGGAAAAAACGAATCACCTGATCAAGTTACAGTTAGGAAAACTTGGCCAAGAGGCTGGGATTCCCTGGCTGCAGGCACTGCCTTTGGCACTTCTGAGAATTTGGACTAAACCCCAAAGCAAGGAAGGATTAAGCCCACATGAGATTCTTTATGGGTGACCCTATACTGTACAAAAGGAAATCTCTATACAGGTGGGGTATAAGGTGTTGAGTGAATATATGGTCAGCTTGGCAAAGCAATTAAAGAAAATTGAACAAGCAGTATTCGGTGCCAGGGCACAAGGCCTAGATGGTCCAGTGCATGATGTATTGCCAGACGACTATGTTTATGTTAAACCTCTCTCTCAGATTCACCTCTGGAACCAAAGTGGGAAGGACCCTACCAACTTCTCCTGACCACCCATACCCCTGCCAAGGTAGAGCGACTTACACTGTGGATACGTCATACCCGCCTGAAGAAAGCACCAGGACCACAGCGGACAGCAGAAGAGAGCGGACCACTGAAAATCAGGATCCATAAGCATGTATAAGATTTTGATAATAGTCAGTATGATTGGAGCAGTAGTCACAGCTTGGCAAGAGAATAGCTACTTAAAAATAACTGATAAAATTGGCCAGGCTCTCAACAAATCTTGTTGGATATGCACTGCCTTCCCTAGAGGGGAGGGAAAAGTGCCTGTTTATGGGATAGTGGCACTAAATTGGACCATTCCATATTGGGTAGAGCACAGAAAGTGTAAGTTTGGGATAGAAGACAAGTCACAAAAGGGACCTAAGTTTGATTTACTAGTTATTAACTTTACTAGATCTATCTTTGTAGGCAGAAAAACTGATGGTAAAGGTGGGGTGGAGGTTGGATGACGGAACTTGACAGGCATAGAGTGTAGTTGGGAATATGGAAATTCTGGGGTAATATCAGGGATCAGTGAAGCTGGAAGGTGGAGCCAAGGTGGGGGGTGTGATCCTAGAATCAATAAGGATTCTCAGTGGGTCTCAGATAAGAACATACTCGGAATTGTAGAGATGGGAGCATCATTCACTCACCAGGAAAAGATGGCCAGGCCATGTCAGTTACCTCATGGATACTGGTGGCTATGTGGAGACGGCCAGGCACGAAAGGCATTACCTTTAAATTGGACAGGGACTTGTACTACAGGATACTTAATACCCCAGACCATGGTGCATGAGAAAATCCCTCGGGGACTCCTGAGGATCCCTTGAATTAGAACTAAGCATACATACAACCCCCTAGCTATATATAACAAGGGATACCACAGCTTTCTGAGAGCCCTTATCCCAGCTCTAGGAGTTACCCAGCTAGAAAAAGGTATAGTAAATATCTCTGCAACTCTGGAAATCATGGAGAATGCCACAACAGATGTATTACGGGCAATCCAAGAATAGGTATTCTCTTTATCCAAAGTAGTACTCCAAAATAGGATGGCATTAGACCTATTAGCAGCCAAGGAAGGAGGGGTATGTACAGTAATAAATCAGAGTTGCTGTGCTTACATCAGTAAGGATTTAAGAACTGAAACAGATTTAAGGAAAATTTGGGAACAGACGAAAGTCCTGCATAGGACAAATCAGGATGACACCAACTGGAAGGAAGATTTATGGAACCTGCTTTCTAGCTGGCTACCAAATCTAGGATGGTTAAAGCAGCTCTTCCTAGTTTGTATCATCTTGGTACTGATTGTAGGTTTTACCTGTGTGATGATAAAGTGCTCTGCCTGCCTGTGCCAAAATACGAGAAAAGAATACGAGATATGGAAGAAACATGAGCTAAGGCAAAAGGTGGAAAGTGGGACCTATTTTGGGACACATAGAACAGATTAGAGAATTTAGCAGGTAGAAGTCCTGCTAGATTATAATAAAGGGGGGAATTGAAGGGCAAAATCAGGTCCCTGCAGTAGAGGAAGAGGGGCTTCATAGCAAGAAAAGAGAAAGCAGCTTCACAAGGTAGACATAAGGGGCAAATCGAGATAGTTTATGTAGAGAGTATTAGAAAACAAGGGATTCCAAGCACTTTCACAGGTGCTAGGTCCAGAATAACGAGGAGAATGAAGGCCATAAAGATAAGGACTGGAGAACAGCTCGAAAACATTCGGCAGAGAGGTGATTAGATGTCTGAAGTGCAAGCTGAAACCAGTTCGGGGGATGCCCCCCCTTCAGGGTCACAAGTTTGCAGCGAGGAAGACTATGAGCCTTCGTGAGGAAGACTACAAGCCTTCATCATCACGACCTACTACGCACGCGCAAAGTGGGGAGGGACTGTATGCTAATGGGCTCTCGGGAATGTAGTGAATATGTATCCAAATTCCTGTCAATTACTGATTAGCTATTAGTTTGACCTATATCTATAGCACCATTTCTTCGGACGGTGTGCAAGTTAGGTGGAACGATCCCCCTTGCACCAGGGTGTACGCGCGTCACCAATAAACACATGCCTGCTCTATATCCTATACCGGCTATACGGTCTGATTGCCGCACGTCAAGCCCAGAAGAGAAACCTCCCTAACCTTGGGCACAGCTCACAAACCAAGAGCCAGGCCTTGCCAACTCGGTTGATCTGAGAAGGCGGGAGGGGGCTGCACATCACACCAGAAGTATCCATTTCACTTGCAGCTCCATGGAGAGAACAACACCAACTAACAGGCCGGAATGAATTCGCTCACAAGATTAACAATGAGATTGTTCTTCATTAAAAAGCACACAGAGATTCCTAAACCAAAAAGAGAATGGCAGCACGTCAGATCGGCCAAACAGGTTCCTGTTCGTACGCCTCATCCTCTTACCCCAGCTTGCCTCGCCTCATCCCCTTCCCCTACTCCTCCGTGATGCCCACAGGCTTCAAGTCAGGTCGCAAACACATAGGACTCCTTCCACACGACTCCAGCACAAAGGATGTCACACTTGTTCCATACACTCAAACGGACCAAGCAGTGCTATCACACTCACTTAACACACGCAGAAGCAGCCAAACCCTGAGCACGTACATCCCCTCCTGCACTACTGGAGCCCACAGCTCACCTTCACGCCTCCAGGGATTTCTGCTCTTTTACACTGACGCAGCCTCGCTACAGCTCCATGGGCGTCACACAACGCCTGCAGGACCTCTTGCTCTGCAAACCCCGTCTGCAGGCATTGCTTCATGAGGTTCATCACCGGCCCTTCTGAGCAAAAACAAGCACTGAGAACAAGAGCAAAGTACTGGATTCCACCTGGCCTGCTCCCCCACAAGCCTCACTCCTGCCACACACATACCCTGCTCTGCAGACTCAGCCCCAAAGCCTGGCTGCACATCAGCACCTGCATCATTTCTCAAACGCCTCAACCAAGCAGCAGGGGATCAAAGCGTTGCGACAGCTGAAACAAAAATGCTCGGGGACATTCCTGCCAGCACTGAACGTGAACAGATCTACCACTGAGCAACAGGACGTGGCACAAACAGCAGAAAACAACCAACCTCAAGAACTAACTCGTTTCCGCTTGGTCCAGATGTCTGTATGCTCCCTCCCACGGCCCAGGCCAAGCTTGCAGAACTGCTCCTCCTTTGTGCAGGACGACAACGGTGCCCATGGCATGTGGTGGCTATGCACAGCATGCCTTCTACTTGCTTTTCCTCTCTCCGTCTTCCATCACCAAACAGCACCTCCAATCTCTCCCGGCTAAAAAATCACTTGGGGAAAAAAAGAACTGGCAACCTTGCTTTTAAAATTACAACTTGATGCTTTAAAGCAGAAGCTCACCTAGCAAGGACACCTACCTTACACAAGCTCAACCTGCACGGAAAAGTTATTCCTCTGCGTCTGCACACTTGGCACGCATTTTCAGCTGCAGTAGTCAGCCCAGTTCTCAGCACAGCTTTACCATCCACAGAAAGCCAGTTCAGGGCCACCATCTTTTTCTCTCTTCTTAAACACTCTACTGCTGCAAGAAGGAACGATTACAGTCACACAATCACAGAACTGTAGGGGTTGGAATGGACCTCTAGAGATCACTGAGTCCAACCTTTCCCCCTGCAAAAAAGGCTCCATACAGTAGGCTGTACTGTAGGCATCCAGCTGGGTTTGGAGTATCTCCGGAGAAGGACAATCCACAACCTCCCTGAGCAGCCTGACGATACACCCCCCCGCCCAGAACCTCCCCACAGCCACCTATAGCCACAAATCCTCCGATGGCTCAACATAGCCCCAGATCCCCCCTAGAGTCCCCCTCAGCTCCTTACAGACCCATACGCCTTAACAGTCCCTGCACAGCCCCCTACAGCAGCCCCATATCCCCCTATAGCCTCCCCACAGCCCCCAGTAGCCACAGGCCCGCCTTAGCCCCGCTTCTGGGGGGGCTGCAATGGGTCTGGGGGCACCGGGAGCAGCGCTGGAGGGGTTGGGGGTGGGGGGAAGCACGGTTCAGATGCTGGCAGCAGCACTGTGGCGCTGGGGGACCCGAGGCCTCCATCCGTCCCAATCCCACCACCCATCCCCCAGCCACATCCCACAGCCCTCATCCCAATCCCACAGCCCAACCCCACGGGAGTTCCACGGGGGAGGGGAGGGCAGTGTGCCTGGGGGGCCGCGCAGGGCTCCTCTCCCTCTCCCGCTCCCGTTCTCCCGCACACCTCCGGCAGAGCTGTCCTCAGCACTCGCTCCCGTTGTGCCGCGGCTTCCGGTCGGTGCTGCCCGGACAGCTCCGGCTGACGCCGCGCTCTCCTGCGGGGCGGCCCGGGCCGCCGGAGCGGCGCTTCGCTGACGAGAGCCGCGCCTGACACTGCCGGCTCCCAACGGCCGCTCCCGCGCACGGCGGCTCAGCCAATGGGAGCCGGCGGAGCTGCCGCTGACCAATGAGACGCCGGGGGAGGGACGGAGCTGCCGCTGACCAATGAGACACCGGGGGAGGGACAGAGCTGCCGCTGACCAATGAGAGCCCGGGGGAGGGACGGGCAGATGCTGCTCACGGGGAGCTCCTCCTGCCGCTGCTGGATGCTGATGCTGACAGGGCTGCAGATGCTCTGCAGGGCCAGCTCGTAGCTGGGAGCCAGGAATGGACACGGCGGGAGAGACGAGAGAGCTGGCGGGGACCAGCCGAGGCATCCAGGAGCATCCAAAAGCCCTCACTCAAAAGCATCACAAATCCACAGCCAGCAAGCTGGCCATGATCATGAGCAGCATCCCGGATGCTGGAGATTCTTTGCTACCATACACTACGGGAGCACAGCTCTCGCTGCAGGCATCCCACAGCCAGACAAAATGGGAACAAACCCGCAGCTCTGCTGCACGCACAGCCCACAGCCATAGCCTTGCAACATGAGCTGCCTCGCTGTTGCTTGCATCCATCCCAATCCCTGGGAATGAAGACTCAGAAGGCAGTCAAGGCGTTGATCCAGCACCAGCGTGCTTTTATTCATTCACAGCCAGAAGAGCCTGAGAGGTCTGGTGTACACGTTGGACTCATCCTTTCTTGTTCAGGAGAGAGGGGCTCAGAGCTCGTGCTGCTGCCCGGTGCCTGGGACTGGAGCTCTGATTCTACATCCCCCTCCACCAGGCTCGGCTCCTCCTGGCTGACACTGACCTGCTCCTGCATGGAGCTGCTGCTGTCGGGGCACTCGGGCTGTGCTTGGGCTGGGCTGCACTGCAATGGTGCCCCGTCACAGTCCAGCTCGGTGACCGCTGTTTCTGGCAGGCTCAGGTCAGCGTCTTCTGCACAGCCGGGAGAGATGAGGGCTTCCACCTGGATGAGCACCTTCACTCCATCGCTGGTGTTATACGGAAGGCTGTCATCCGAGCTGCAGCGATTCTTGCTCCCAAGCAGCTCTCCATACATGGAAGCACATAGGGAACCATCGCTATACGCTCTGGCTCTTCTGCGTGGACGAGGGCTCGGTTCACCTAGGAAGGAGTAGATACACAGGCAAACAGTTAGTGGCAAACTTGCACAAGCTGAATGATGAGAGTGGTTCTTGAGATTTGTTATGCAGTGGCAGCAGGACAAAGCCAACAGGACAATAGCAACAGAAGGAGCACTGTCTCGAAAGGAACTGTTGCGCTTTTGTTGTTTGTCTTTCTCTTTTGTGTGGACTCCAAGCATGAATTCGATGGCGCTGACAAGCAGGGTTTTGACAGCTGGATGTGCACCCTTACCTGCCAGGACCACCACCTCTGTTTCCGAGGGCTCCCTGGCATCGCGCTGCAGTTGGCGTTTGGCCACAGAGGATGGTTTTCTGGGCCTGAAGCAGGAACACCAACTGCATGCTGCGGATTCCTTCACCCTGCTGGGTGGACTTGGTCTGGAGGGAGAAAAGAGGGAGCGGTGTGAGTCGTGCATGGTGCAGGGTGAGGGAAGAGCTGCCCTGAGCTCTTGCCCACGCTTGCTTGTTCCTAGCCCTGCCTGGTTCCTGCTGAAACACAACTTTGAAGCTCGCTCTGATTCACACGGTTGAGGATAGTTCCATTCCTAGAGCTCAGCCCTGGAGTCTTGCTGGCTACATTCCCCTCAGCCATGTCAACCCAGATGCAGAGCATGCGAGCAGAGGCTGCACAGCTGTCCAGGACAGCACCGAAGGGAGGGCTTTGATTGAGCTGGAGGTGTAACTGCTTGCTGAGGAACCGTGCAGCCAGAGAGGGAGTTCAAAAGCATCTCTGACTCTGACATTAGTAGAAGGCCCCCTCTGGCTAAACTGAGCCCGTCAGGCAACTGCGTGTTAGTTGAACCTCAGAGTCCAAAGGGAGGGGACATTCAGTACACCACCACACGCCCTATTAGCGTCACGTAGCTTCTGCAAGTTTTGGCACTAGCAATAGTGGAGAAAAACCCACAAAAGCCCACCCAAACAAGTCTGATAGGAAGCTGCTGGAAAAGAAAGTCCTCTTTACCTTTCAGACGGAAAGTCAATGATTGTGTGGAATTTCCCCCGCGCAGCTGCGGGGCCTTCTTCCACTTGCATGTCCCTGATCTCTGTCACAGCGGGAGAGCTGCTGTGGCCTCCCCTCTGTGCCTGTGCCTCCTCCAGGGTGAGCAGCTTGGTGGCAGGAGAAGACACCTGCACAGACTTGGGACCTGATGGAGAACTGCGCCCTGGAAGGGAAGACCACAGCTAAGAGGGAGGATCAGAAAGCAGCGGCACAGCCATCACAGTTCTGGGGGAGGTGCCGCACATCTCTCAGCCTTGCTTATCCGAACCACTGGAAAAAGAGGAGGTCAAAACCCTTTCATCAAGCTTCACCTGCACGCAAAACATCACCATGATAGGGACGGTTTTCTCATGCTCAACTTTGGGCTTGGACATTCTCCGCATCCAGCCACAGGTTGCCATATTCTCATCTAAGCCCACAAATCTGCTGGCCCCTCAATAGCAAAAGTGTATGTCAACAATCCTGGAGAAGGCCTGCATTTGATCAAGGTGTCTCATCAAGACAAAGCTCATGCAGGAAGACGCTCACCTGCTCCATCTCCGATGCCTGATGTGGAGCTGGAGCAGAAGAGGACGTCGGTGTGGTTGATGAGGAACTCCACCACGTCCGACTGCCTCTGCAGTTCCACGCAGGCAGCTCTTCCGCTGGCGCAGGCAGCCTCGTTCTGCTGGGATCTGTAGAAAAGGCAGATTGGAGAAGTCATTGACCCGAGATCGTTTCCCCACGTTTGGGCTTTTGGGCAGCCAAAGGCTGTCCAATTGGGCTCTGGAGACTTCCAGTGCAGTGGGCAAGCACTGATGCCACTGAAGACATTCTCTTGGATGATCAAGGACACACCAGCCCCATTTGACAAAAACAAGAGAGCAGAAATTGTCCTCCTCTAGAAACTGTGCCCGTGGGGAGAGCACATCTAAGCCTTGTGTTGAAACGGAAAAAGAAGTTTACCTGAAGAGGTTGGGAGCCCACACAATCGCTAAGTTCTTAGCGGGCATGTTTGTAATGGAGCAGCTCCCAGCGAGACAAGCCAAGTGTCTCATCAGATACTCCAGCGTCCTGGAAAGCAAGAGCCAAACCTTCAGCACCACTGAGCACGCCGTGCTCACATTCACCAAACAAACCTCAAGAAATGCCACTGCTTGTTCTTGCTACTGTCACGGAATAGGAAGCAGATCAAGCTTTCCCAGGTGCCACGCTGCAGCACCAAGCCCCAGCACAGCACAGACGCAGCCATCAGCTGCACCAGCCGTGCCCCCGTGCCAATGAACTGACCCAATCCATCAACCCCAAGGAGCCAGCAACCACTTCAACACACACACAGGCATCATGTTGCGAGCGGGAGACAAAGCCTGCCATCGCATCATCGCCCTCTGAAGTGCAGAAGGGCTGAGCTCACCAGACTCAGGGCAGCAGTTTTCTGACCTGTAGTGAGGCGCGGGCAGCTGCTGGATGACCTCCTGCATTCTGACCAACCGCTCCTCATCTGTACCAGCACAAAACGCATCCTGGAAGAAAGCAGAGAGGGATTTAGACACAGAACAGTAGAGATACCTGCCGCAGGGTAGGCAAATATGAAGACAGAACGCTGTTGCTCAGCACTGAGGCAGATTTTATGCCTTCCAACAGGCAGAAAAGCTGGGGAACACAGCGGCACGCAGCTGGTGCCATCAAGGCCAAGCAGTCCAAGCACTGGGCCGCTTTACAGCCTGACTAATTGTGCACCTCAGCTCCTCGCAGTGGGCATTCATCTCCCAGGAACTTGTGCTATTAATCCCATTCCCGTTCCAGAAATAGTTGGGGAATAGCAAAAGAACAGGATTCTCGCAAGCTTTGTTAATACGGAAATGACCATCTCCAGAAATGAGCACAAAAAGTGGCATCAGTATGCTGCAGAATGCAGCAGAGACATGCGAGTCTACCTCCGGGGGCTAACAGAAAATCAGAAAAAAAGACCATGAGGTGCGCAGGCCTGTGTGTATGTGACAGGCCATGCCAAGAGGCCCAGGGAAGAGGGACATGAAAGCCATTGCCTTGTGCTTACCGAGAACTGGCCATGCAGCTGCTCACTCAGCAGAGGGCTCGGGAGCTCCCTGAAGTACATCTTGCACAGGGAGCTCACGCTGTGAATGTCCCGGACGGTGAGCTCCGGAATCTGCTCCGACTCAAAGTCATGGCTGGAGAGAAGGACACAAAAACAGAGGGCTTGGAGAAAGAGGAAAACAACTCCAAAGCAAGACAACATACAGTCCAGAAGCACTCTTACCGCAGCTTCTGGATCTTGGACGCCACGCCGGACAGGCGGTAGATCCCCTGCACCACGCCGTGCTGCTCAATGAACTCAGCGCAGCTCTGCACGACCTGGGGGACTACAGAACAAGGGCCAGCGCTTAGCTGAGCTCCTGATTCAAGTCCTGCTTCAGCCGCTGCCCCTGTCACACGCCATCCACTAAGCCCAGCCGCGCTACTGCTTGCCTCCTCCTCACAGGAGAAAGAAGGCTGTCGCAGACAGCGCAGACAGGCAGGGGCCGGGGAGGAAACTGCACACGGACGTGTTCTTGGCTTTCAAGAAATGCCAGGACCTGCCAAGCAGCCTGCAGAAAGTAATTCTGGGGAAGCCAGAGACACTGCCACAAGTCCCATCACAGCTCCCACCGCAATGGAGGCGTGAAACCTCATGTCCAGAAGAGCTAGGAAACTGACGCACTACACTCTCTTGGGACAAAAGGCTTCCTTTGTTCTCAGGCTAGCGTGGGATTGGCTTGCTACTTCGCTTTAAGCAAATACAAGTGTGCCGGCCTCCTATGAGCATTAGCCTCAGCTTCCCTTTCAGCCATAACTCCCACCTCACGCTTCTCCACCGGTATCAACCTGCCCCTTGCTAGACATGATCTCCCTTTCTTTCATCTTTACATGCCCAACAGAGGGAGGAAGCTCTCGGGAACGGGCTGTTCCTTACCATCACGGCCAGAGTGGAGAAGATGCTCTCCCAGGTCACAGCCAAACACCCCTTCCTTCTCCTTCTCCTTCTGCAGCTCCATCTCCCGCTGCTTCGGTTCCTCTGGGCGGGCCTTCACGAAGGAACGAAGGAAGCTGAGGAGCTTGCCACGCTTCTTTGGCACTGCACAACAAAAGGAAGAAACCAGTTCATTTCAGGTTGGGCTCAGTGGGACCATGCTGAGCGTAAACACATTCTACAGAGCGCGTCAAAGCGGCAAGAACATTGCCAACACTGCATTCTACAAGGATTCCAGCATTTGCCCAAGCCCTCATTCTCACTGCCGACAAAACAGCAGCCCTACGCCCCATGGGATGCAGGAAGGATCGTCAACACAGAGGAGAACGTGGGATGGATAAAGGAGGTATTCAACACAGAACACACCCAGAAAAAGACTCCATTTGACTTCCCCGCGCCATCACATGTAACATCCGTACCTGGCTTTGGCGCTGAATTGATGAGGGCCTCAGGAATTTTTCCGTTAATGAGCTCCACGCACTCACCGGGGAAAAACCCAACCTGGAACAAGAACAAAAAGAGGGATGGAATACTGAATGCAGCATTTCTCAGGCCTCAACTGTTGCACCAAGAAAGAATGGCCCGCAGAAAAGTAACCCTCATTCAACATTTGCAGCCAGAAGACCTACAAAAGCAATTGACGGAGCATAAGATGGCTGTTCTCCGTGCTTGTACAAAGGACAGAGGTGGTCAACTCCTGACTGCCTATTGAGCATGAGAGGCTCTTGCTTCTAAGTCACATGAGGAGACAGTTTCCCACCCAAGCCCAGAGCCAAAGGGAAAGTCCTCTGACAGCGACACAGGGAAGCTGTTGACGTCCAGAAGACACCCTGTTCAGGCAGAGCAGCTCGAAGCTGACGTTCCTCACTTGACTGCAATTGCGCCGACGAGTCTGAAGCTCGTGCCTACCTGAAAGCCATGCTTGCCTCTCCACCAGGGGCTCTGCTCCTTTGCTGGCATATCAAGAACGCACACCAGGTCTCCCACCTGCAAGACATTGCAACATCAATCCCAGCGTCAGCACAGCTGGGAGGAAAGCACAGCTGAAATGGCACCCTTCTTCTGCACTGCCAAAGAGCGCACAGCTTGAGAGCAATTGCACCGGGGCAGCTCTTCAGGCATTTCCTGTGGGAAAGCTGAACGTGGAGGTACAAGAGCCACTGCCTTACACACCAGACAGAATACAGTGCAAGCATGCCATATGAAACCATCTTTTAGACATGGCTGAACTCCTCCCTGCATCCAACCCAGTGCAAGTCCTATCTGGACCTGCATCTTCTGGGCTTCACCTCACAAGGCATTCTGAAGGTGTCTGAGAATATTCCTGATGCATTCACACGGTATACTCTTCTGTCTGTGACAACAAGGAACGCCTTCTTTATCTGCTTACCTCCAAGGAGAGCTCATCCGCTGCCTGGGCAATGTATCTCTTAATAACATGGCCAGCAGCAATAGCTGGAATATTAAGAGATGACTCCTCATCGACCAGCAGAGGCTTCCCCTGGTTCTCAGGCTGAAACAGAGAGCACAGGCCATGGTGAGGAGCTGAGGACAAACAAGGAGGATTTCAGGGTGCCATCTCGATGCCACTAGCAAGGAAATGAAGCTTTTAAGGCAGCTCTTCAGGGACCCCGAGAGAGCCAAAGGATGCTCTCTCTCTTGCAAAGCAGGAGAGCACACCGGTGGCTCATTCTGCTGGCTCAAGTCAGGGAACAGAGACCAAGCAGAGCTTCACACTGTACCTCCGTCAACGCCCGGTCAGGCCCACGGCTGATCTCGCTGCTCGCGATGCCCATCACAGCAGGCGCGACAAGCTGCAACAGAAAAGAATCACATTTCCTGTGCTCACACAGCACTGGATCAAGAGACTTCTTCAGAACTACTTCTAGAAACAACCACTCTGTGCAGTCTATTCAAACGGGACAGCCGTTTGAATACGCAGCATTGGACCAAGTCGCTGTCCCTCTGCTAGCAGATGGGGACTCTGGCACAAAGCAGCAGATGCATTTGCCCGCAGCACGCTGAGAGCGCAGTAGCAGGCCAGGGAGAGGTGTCACTGCTGGGGCTGGAGCTGCTCCCCAGCCCCCGGCTCCCAGCAGCAGCCTCACCACCAGCGCCGGCCACAGCCTTGCCCACGCATTTCCTCTGCCTGCATGCCCTCTGTGCTCCCTACAGCTGTCGGGCACACTCACACAGCCAAAGCATGCTCGCTTGTGCCCCTGGCTCATGTTGTGCAGCTCTGCACAAACTGCGGCTAGGGCTCTTTGCCTAAGGGATTGCTTTCCTTCACACTAGCTGCTCCCAGCACTACAGGCAGCATCCTGCTGAGGGTTGAACTGGAGAGGAAGTGGAAAAATCCCACACGTGACCAGAGCTGCATTTCAGCTGGACGAGGCTGTGTTACTACACACGGTGTGACTAAACACGGGCTGCTGAACCATGTGGCAATACAAAACATGGCACGTACCTGGCAAGAGATCAGAACAAGGGAGAAGAAGATCCTCGAACCCGCAGCCGTTCCTTGTAACTCTGCTCTGATCTTCCGCGAGCAAAAGCTGCACCAAGGGAGCAGGCAGAGGGTGGGCAGGGGAGGGAGAAAGAGCAGGTCAGTGAGCCTCCACAATTTAGCGAGGAAGGCGAGGGAAAAACCGTGGGACAAATGCCACCTTGATGGATGGCTTTGGAAGTGATGGCCTGGGGGAAAATGGCGTATGACGGTCCAGCCTAAGCAATATGATCCTAGGAGCTCTGCCAGCCAGCACTTCTCAAGCCCTCGCTGCCCACCCGTCTATCCCGCACCGTCTCAGCTTACCTACAAGGCGCTGCGCAAGACGGGATGAAGACAAACAGACTCAGTAGATGCACAAGTGCAACAAGCCACGTACTCACGCCGAGCTCAAGCGCTCCAATGAAGGGACGCAGCACGCGCTGCTCTTCCCTCATTCTAGCCGCTTATGACATCACTAAGGGCCACCCGGCTGCTCCACCATGGACGGACAAGGTGGGGAGGCAAGACCACGTCACAAGACCACAGGATTCCAAAAGGGCACCCCAGCGTTCGAGAAATCAGTGCGTGGTTGGAATTCTATCTCAGCCAAATCCTGGAGAAGCTGGCATGGGCTTGTCGGGACCAAAGTGCAGGACCCGGCGCTTGGTCCTCTTGAGCCTCTTGCTGGGCCTATGGCAAATCCACACTAGGGACCTACTTTGCACCCAAGGGCGGCTTAGAGCAGCCATCTCTTGCACCTGGATGGAAATAAAGGAAGAGAAACACAGCACTACTACCAGACTCCTTTGCCAGTTTCTTTCCCAAGCGCATTTTTGCCTTTAGGCTTCCATGACGACCTCATTTCCTCCTCCTTTTCTTGGGGGGAAGCTGCCCTCAGGGCCTGAGCTTCACAAGACAGCATGAAACATCCATTCCTTGGATGCAGTTTGAGCGCAGATCTGAGGTCTTCATGGAAAGCGCCTTGCAGAGCACATCGTGTCCTGCACCAGGCAGCGCATCTCTCATCTGTCCAAACTTTGGGGCTTTGAAGCTGCACGCTGCTTCTTGGCACTTTGTCCCCCACAACTCCAGAGCACTTCCAGCTCTTCCCTGGCAATTCACGGCTTGCACAGTGCCAAACGCAACCAAGAAAAAAAGGCAAGAAATAAGCAAAGGCCATGGCTATGCACACAAGCGGCCAGGAAGGGTTCAGCAGGAGAATGAAACCTACACAAGTGAACTCAACAGATTCCAAGGAATTCATTGACATCTGACACAATTTGGAATGCCAGAAGCACTGCCACGCAAACAGCACCATATTGGGAAAGCAGCACGTCCAAATCAGCCCCCTTGCCCTGTTCTACCCGCTCAGCCCAACGCAGAAATCAAACACACAAACTCTCTTGCTTTGGCTCACGGCAGCCATCAAGCCCATGCTTTAGTGACACAGAGAACAGTGTCTGCAGCTAATGTGTGTCTCGCTCACCACAAGCTCGGCTGGGAGCTGTTGCTCAGCCTGACACCACAGGCCGAAAAGAAGCGCACATAAGCAGATGCTCTTATCCACACGTGCAAATCTGGGGGCGAGGAATAAAAGGCTCACTGGGCCATGGGCAAAGCAGGGAGCAGATGATAGGCAGGAAACAGGAAGGAGTTCAAGACCAGCTCTCCTACACCAAAGACAGGGAGAGCTGAGTCAGCACCACGGGAGGACATACGACACAGCTTGAGAGCTTACAGAGACCTCAGGTTGCCAAAGGAGGCCACCAGGGTAACTCTCACCATTCTTTTGCAGGGCTCTCACGGATGCTTGCGATGCTGACTTCCACTGCCTATGGCATCTGTAGAAAGCCCAGGTGACAAATGCTCACTCTGTCTGGGTAACACTTCTATGCTTCCATGGTTAGGACTGAAACAAAAGGAAAAAAAAAAGCATGCAGCCCTATGACATTTGCCTCTCTACTGCGTCTGTCAGAGTGACATCTGCACCAGACTGAAGATTCATCCAAGTCTGTCTTCCGCACAGCTCCATCCCAGTGCCAAAAAGAAACACAGACAGTGATGTTTAGAAGATTCTTTGTGCAGATACAAGTGCAGGGTGCATGTGCATTCTCTACAGCAAGAAATAGCAATTTCTCAAGCAGTGGTATGAGGGAAGGTAAATGGAAAGGAAATATAGGATGAACTCTTTTCATATAAAAAAATCCTTGCTAAACCTCTCCCCAGCAAAAGGGAAGCCTCCGGGCATTGTTAGCAGCAGTTCCCAGAACATCTTGCACCACAAAATGCAGCACACTCCTTTTTTGCACAGGCCCCTCGTTTCTCTCATCAGCCTCAGATTCACTCCACTTCAAATACACGGATCAGAACAGCCCTTCCGTTCTGCTGAGGTAGGAACCCACTGCTGGGATGTCCCCCACTCCCGTTCCCCGCTATGTCCAGCACCGGGGGGGAAAGGAGGAGCAACTGCCATCACCTACCCAGACTTCTTGCAGGGCCTTCCAGACCCTCTCACATCACAGGGAGAAGCGGCACAGCTCTCATGGCACAAAGCTCAGAGAAGGCTGCAGAAATCAAGGTTGCCGCCAAGGTGCTGCTTTCAAACAACGTGGCTTAGCAAAGCACTCACCCAGCAGATGCCTTTCCTACAATCTTAGCATCAGCAACATTGGAAAAGACCTCGATGTTTATCCAGTCCAAACACCCACCTACCACCACCATTTCCTTCCCACTAAGCCACGTCCCTCACTACAACATCCAGTGTCCCTTGAACACCTGCAGGGACAGGAACTCTATCACCTCCCTGGGCAGCCCGCTCCAGCGGCTGACCACTCACTGGGAGAAGGAGTTCACAACTAACCTCACAGCTTCCTTGCTCTTCTCTGGACACACTTTAGGCTTTCTGGGTCCCCCTTTTAGTGAGGGGCCCAGAACTGAACGCACTAGGAAGCTCTGCCAGAAATGAGAAAAGATTCAATATTTCCCTGAGGCCAGTTAGAGCTCTATCCACTTGGGAACACTGCCTCCCTGTACATTCATAACAATATATGTATTTATACCTACAGAAATCTGTCTAAACTGGGTGGAGAGAGTATCCAATACAAATTGGAGAATCTTCCCAGCATAACATGGATCTTCATGCCTTTTTTGTTGTTGTTTTTGATGCTTCCCCTAAGAGTGTGTTATGGAAACGGATGGGGTTACTCATAGAATTAAGCACAGTTTGCTTTCATCACGCTGAAGGCACAGGGCGCATATATATATCATACGTCATATTACACAGTTTTGCAACACAGCATCAAGCATCTCAGAAGTGAAATCCTTCCCTGTCTCCATATTAAGCTTTTAACAACAGTTGTGCAGAATTTCCAAAATGACGAGCCTTTTAGTTTTTTCCACACGTGGCATCATTTAATCACCCAGTTTACAAAACAGATATAAATCCTGGGGGCCATTGCTTCATAACAGGACAGGTTTGGAGTGGGTGTGTTGCTAATTCAGAATGGCGTAAATTTTCCCAACTTGTGAAAATGTACAAAACACATATTTGGAGACTACGGAAGGAGTCGCAACAAACCTGAAGCCTTTCTCCTCACGACTGCACCAAATAATTGATGTTGAAACCTCTCTCATCTGATATTCTCCTTTCAGTAAGGATATGTTTCATTAGAGGATATGGTGCAGCCTGGTGCTTTATTTCCGACCAGCACATCCAATTGGACTTAGTTGGTACCTTGTGTATGGGGAGCTATTGAATTTATCACCATAGTAGAACTACAGACATTTGGAGTCATCTTCACACTTCATATTTGTACTCCGCCACAAGTAACAGAAGGATTTCAAGGATCAGAGTCCCTCAGTCATGAATTGGACTCCTGCTTTTCTTGCACTTCTTCCTTCTTGCCTGTTTGGATGTCTATCTGAGATCTCTTGCTACATGGGCATAACATCACCCAGCTGAGACTATGAAGTACTCCGAGACCTTCAGTACTTAATGCTTTTTTCTTAAACCTCTAACATGAAACTATTCTCCCACCTGTCCTAACTCACTCTTCTTCTCTAGGAGCTTCCCTGGGAAGGTTTATAATAATTTATGCGTTAATCCCCGCGGGTTACCTAGATCATGAACAGAGCTCAGAAGGGGTTAGGAGTAGAGCGACACACAGCTCCGCTTCGCGCTGAGGGCAGTTTTGGCCCTCCGAGCTTGCCGTAGCCACCCTGCGCTCTGGCGCCGGCGGACCGGAAGTACTCGTAGTCACTATGGCGGCCGCCTGCGGGGGGTTTGAGCTGCGAGGCTGTGGGGAACGGTGCCTTTTGAGAACGGTGTTTTTCTGAGCGTTTTATCTTCACCGGGTGGTTTTCTTCCTCTATGTGTCGAATGAACGGCGATGCAGAGCCCACAGAATTCCATCCGCCCCCGAAGCCTGTCATTATTGACAAGCAGAAGCAGAGAGAGGAGAGGAGGTAGAAGGGGTAGGCCGCGGTGGGGGCCGCCCTCAGATTCCTCAGGGCTCTGAGGCATTGGTACTCGAAAAGTGCGTGTCGGAAGGTGACAGAGACACGGGCCCTGCCTCTGCCTTTGCCTCACATCTCGAGGTCAGCTGGGAGCTGAGTGCACGTATTTCTGTTTGTGAAATGGAATTCCTCTTGTGCTAAGCATTTTTCATGTCTCCGAAACCCACCTGCACTGCTTTAAGTGGCACAGTGTTTAAAGTGGCGGTGCTGCCTCTGAGAGGAGAGTGACGATGTGATACTGTGCACACTGGGGGTATTGGTCAACAGTTGGCTGCACGTACCCTGCAGTGTGCCCAGGTGGCCAAGAATGCCAGCAGCATCCTGGCCTGTGTCAGAAATAGTGCAGTCAGAAGGACTGGTGAAGCGATCTGCCGGCTGTTCTCAGCACTGGTGGAACTGCACGTCCAGTACTGTGCTCAGTTTTGGGCCTCTCACTGCAAGAAAGGCACTGGGGCCCTGGATTGTGTCCAGAGAAGGGCAACAGAGTGGTGAAGGAGCGGGGGCACAATATTATGGGAGTGTCTGAAGGAGCAGGGATTGTTCAGTCTGGAGGAGATTCAAAGGAAACCTCATTTCTCTGCACCACTACCTGAAAGGAGGTTGTGGTTGGGTGGGAGTCAGCTTCTCCTCCCAAGGAGCAGCAGGAGGACAAGAGGTGATGGCCTTCAGTTGTGCCAGGGGAGGTTCAGGTTGGATACTAGGAAAAATGTCCTCTCGGAATGCCCAGGCAGGTGGTGGAACTGTTGTCCCAGGAGGTGTTCAAGCCATTCCCTGGCTCTGAGGCCAAGTCTCCATGCTGTCTGAAACACAGTGACCCCATGCAGATAATCTGTTGGTAGTGGCCCTCTGGCCAGTACTGTGTCAGGAAGTGTGCCTTCAACTTAGCTGCCAGACAGTTGAACTCCAGAGCATAAGGAGATTTCTATGGCACGGTATAATTCATCGGAGCAGAAAAGAGTTTTAAGAGTCCCCTTAAGCTTTGCCAACACAAGATAACCACTTGAATGTGGTGTCTCCTGTAGGCTCTCCTCAGCTGTTTGTAAGAAACAGTAGGAAAAAAATTATTATCTTTTACTATCAAGTGATGAAAAAAGTGTTTTTGTCATCTGTGTCTCATTTAGACCATGAAGAAATTCCTGTAAACAAGGCTGGAGTTTAATTTTTTAGTGGGAATGTAGGCGATAGTTTAGTTAACTTTCTGACTGATACAGGGATTGTATCAGGATGGTGAGCAGTCACCTGGGGTTTCTGCAGGGCTCCATTTCAGAGCCAGATGGAGGACTGCATCAGGGGAGGGTCAGGGTGGAAAAGCTTCTGCACCAGAGGTTGACCATGCACAAAATATGCCAGAGTTCAAGGAACCTTTGGACACCACTCTCAGACATAGTGTGGCTGGTTGTATGTGGAGGCAGGGGTTGGTTTTATGTGGAGGCAGGGGTTGAACTCCTATGATCCTTGTGAGTCTCTTCCAAGTGGCCATTCTACAATGGCCTGGAAGGCTGTTAAACAGCTTTTAGTTGTGGTAGTTATCAAGGTGATACAAGCATGTAAAATCTGATACCTTAATGCTACTCCTGTAGGGAAAGATCATTCATAACCAAAGTACCTGCCTTCCTCAGTAGGTAACTTAGGAGACATGCAAGGAGTAACGGCCTGCAGATGCCTCTGTATTACACTGTGGAGACAGAACAGCCAACACTATGGAAACCTAGTGCTACTGATGTGAGGGTGGAAGGAGCAGTTAGCAAGATCTGCATCTCAGAAGGTCTGGCAGACTGGTAAAAGAATGCTATCCAACTTAGCTTACAGGGAAAAGGATGATCGGCTGCTGTCCTATTCTTCTTTCCTTAGTAAGTAACAGAGTTAGAAGCGTAGAAGAGAGTTAACAGCATATCAACTTAAGGACGGTGTAATAAATCAGTGTTATTTAGGTATATGAACAAACATAACAGCCACACAGCCCCCAAATCCCTTTTCTCCCACTGGTGTCCAGTAGTCCCTTAGTTTGCTGACAGATCGGGCTGCTCTCTTCTCTTCAAGCAGCACTTGTCTCACTGCTTTGCTTCACAGTCAGAATTCTGACCATCTGACCTTTTTAATACCTTTCTTTTTTCTTTTTTCTTTTTTTTTTTTAATTTTCCTTCTAGCTGCAGGTCAGAATGAAACCTCAACCATGGTCAAAACGGTGGGAGAGGCCGAAATACAACATAAAAGGAATAAAATTTGAGCTACCCGAGAAAAAAATGAAGGAAGCACAGAAGTGGAAGCAGCCCTGGCTGGAATTCGATATGCTGAGAGAGTATGATACTTCAAAATAGAGGAATAAATACGGAGGGAAGCGAGTGAAGAGCTGAACAAGTAACAGCTTTGAGTTCAGTGTAAGAATTGTCAATTTTCAAGTTTCGTATGCAAATAAAAGACAGTGAAATTTCAGCAGTTCTCATCTGGATGTTAAACTGTCCGTTCCTGAAAACAGCGTTACAGTGTGTTCAGCCCTGCTTCTGCCTTCCCTTCTAAATCACAGCTAATAGAAGGGGTTTGCAGTTACTGTGTTGTCACTTCCAAATAACTGTTTCTTCTGCTTTTGCCAAATAGACAGGGGCCAATTGTGAAAATGCTTCATTCAAGATGTTCAGAAAGGGGCTATGGCAGGGAAGCAGATGTACAGAAGCCCAGCTGTACAGTCTGAGAGTACGTGCTGCTTAGCTGTCCTGTAAAGGCACTTTTGCAATGACATCTGATAAAGCACCAATAGTAACCTGACAACAAAGCAGTAATACCAACGTTTTGAAACCAGCTTGCAAGAATGAAGCCAGATTAGCTGTTACTCCAGTCAGATTGTGTGGATGGGTGCAAGGTTCACCACAAAGTGGCACAGTAGGTTCTCAAGGATACTCAACTGAGTTGGGGCTTCTGAGCTCCAGTAAAAATTGCCTTCCCCTGCTTACCAGTCATGACAAGTGATGTCTGCAGCCACTGGCAGAAGCCTCTACAGAGGTAAAGCGTGATAGAACCTACTCCAATTTCATAGCAGCACAAGACTAATTTCTTTGGGAGCAACTTTCCACATGAATAAGGAAGCAGAGGAGACAAAAGCAAGCACGGAGATCACATGCTTCAGCTGATTACCCATCAGTTGTATTTTCTTTGCAGTCAGGAAAGTAGAAGTGCACAATTACTTACAACAGAACTCCTAAATCCTGCAGATAATGAAGCGCCAGCAGTGCCACAGTTTTTTTCCATACTTCACATAACATTCCTGTCGTGTTCAAGACTTGAAAGCATTTAAAGTCTCATTAACACAAAAACATCTTTACTTTTCAATATAATGGTTTTGCTTTTATTTTAAAAGTCATTGTTGTCTATAACACTGATGAATGTTATTTACAATTAAAATAGTTTACAAAAATACATATTCTGTAATAAAAAACATCAGAAAAACCATAGGGAATAAAAGCCCCCAAGAGTTAAATGGAAGACCCATACATAACATTTTAGAGAAGCAGGCAATAGCAAACTTAGCAGAATTTGTGACGCACTGCTGTTTCTACAGTAAAACATCCTTTTTATTCTGCAGCAGTAATATTTACTGCGCATATACGAAGTTACACAACATTAGAAATCCAACATGGCTACGGTGAAATGAGGTTTAATGGGTCTTAGAGGGAAGCAAAAGGTAAATGTCCTTAGAGAGCCAATTACTAGAAGGTAACTGGAGTTGTTGTTCTGCTCGTCTGATAAATGAGGGTGGGTGACAGCTCCAAGTCTGTGCACAAAGTCCAGTCTGTATCTCAAGTACAAAGCTCCACTACAAATCATACTCTGGAGAAGAGTAAGCGTAGTTAAGACGTTCTCCTGTGCAACTTCTTACCTTCCTGAACAGCCGTTTACCATCAGTAGATGTTCATAGATCAGACTTCTCACTGCACACAGAATTCCTGCTTCTGTGTCAGGGTCAAAAAGCTATGAAGAACTCAATGTGAGTTTGGTAGAGTTATCTCATTAAGTGGACAATAAGTTAGAGTTCAGTGACTCCCGAGTCAGAGTGATTTGGTGTGGTACTGAAAACAGCTTGTGAAGTTGTCTGCTCACCAGCAGTGGTAACGTTACAGGCACTCACTGCAGTCATCCTTCCCAAAAGAACAAAGCAGTGAGGCTTCGTCATATTTCAGAACACCTGCACTTCACACTGACCATTGTGATTCTATCTAGGAGTAGATGGCATCAGAAGACATCTGGAAAAAAAAAAAACAACAAAATATTTCACAGTAAAACAACCGTAGGCAGTCCAATCATTAAACGTTACCACATTTTTAGAATGAGCATCAGGCTTGTTTCAGTAAAAGAACTGCTGCTTCAAAGAAATTTTTATTTCCTGATCACAGATTTAAGATGTTCCCGTTTGCACTCTTCAGTGAGCTCTTCAGCAATACGCAGAGCCTTGACTTTCACCAACAGGAGAACAACTTCTTCAGTTTCATCACTATTACAAAAACAAGTTGACATAGCAACACATTCACACCTGACTTCAAAATCAATACAGCTAAAACGTGCCTTGAGCTACACTGACCACTAACTGCACCCAACATCTAGAGCCTCAAACTAGCCTGAACTAGTACTGCAAAAGCGATCCATTTTACATTATGGATTGCATCTTTAGTTGTACGTAGATGTTGGAAGTACATCACTGAAAGTGTTAAATGCATGAGGCTTGAGGAATTTAAGAATCATAGAATCATTAAGGTTGGAAAAAAACACAAAGATCATCTAGTCCAACTGTCAACCCATCACCACCATGCCCGTTGAGCCACGTCCCTAAAAGAAATACTAACATAAAGAATATGAGGAAGTGCTGCATCCCAAAGAACATGTTGTTTGTT
Organism: Gallus gallus; assembly: GCF_016699485.2. NCBI lineage: Eukaryota > Metazoa > Chordata > Aves > Galliformes > Phasianidae > Gallus > Gallus gallus. Next base: position 82,813,469 of record NC_052572.1, on the reverse strand, counting down.
ACCTGTGGTTATTCCTGTGAAGCATACGTGCTCACTGAACCAAATGCTGGCAGAAGTTCACTGACTCGGGGAGAGTTGACCCACTTCCAAGATTTTGGAACCACCTTTCTGGGAAGCATGCAACCACCTGTTCACCCAGAGAGTATTCTGAAAGAAAAGAAAAAAGAAAAAAAAAAGGCTTTCAATAAAACTAAGTCACACCACTTCTGACAGACTTCTCCTTTTGGCTAGTTCAGTTATTATTGGAAGTGTTTACTCTTCAAAAAACAAAATCATCATTTTAAGCAGTTATTCCTAAAGCCTAGGAACCAATGCTTGCTTTGAAATTCTTTTATACACCAAGGTCATTAAAAAACAAACAAACAAACAAAAAAACAACTTCAAATGTTAAATAATTACACTTCAGACTACATCTGTCCCCATGGAAATAAGACCTTTCACCTCTTTACACTTCTCTATGTTTTCTCGCCCAGGTGGTGTGTTGAAGAGGTTCAGAAGAAGGTAATGATTCAGCAGCTTGCTCAGTCCCACACCACGGCCTGTGTCTTCCTGTACAGTCCCATCCCAAAGGAGAACCTTGGAGAGCAGCTGCAGTAATGGAGAAACAGAACATGCATATCTGATGGCTGAGGGTGCATTAGAACCTCCTTTTTAAACTTAAAAGATACCATGTCCATCCAATCTCAGTACTCAAAAAAACAGGATTTATTCTCTCCAAACTGTCAGAAGATCCCCAACATAAGCACATTTTCAACTGTTCTGCACATCACCACTTCTAAAGAGAAGACTGACAGTGAGGATGGAAAACAAACTGAAAGGAGAAAACTTCAATCTACAGTGAAAGACTACTGGTCTCGCTTTTAGAAACATGTATTTGACAGGACATTTAAGTCAGGCAATACACAATCTCAGAAGGTGATACCAGAATCTTATGTCTGTTTCTTGTCTGCCAGGTATCAGTACTAAGCTCCCTCTTGTCTTCTCTGCATCTGTCCATGACAAACCCTTACACAACAGCTTAACCCAGGAGTGAATATGGCAAGTCCTCAACATTCCCAAATTCCCTGATTTTTCTACAGGAATGTGCAACATGGCAGCAGGAAGCCTATGCAGGGCTGTCACCATGGCCTTGTTAGCACACACAGCAGGGGAACTGGGACGTTAATGTGTTTTCCTGCATCTAAACCTCATCTTTAGTACGAATCCAAATACACTCATAGAGGAAACGGATCTAAGAGGGAATTGAATCACAGGCATTCAGACATTCCTAACTCAGCACTTTAGACTGAATAAAGCTATACTAATACGCTTATACGCACGTGCAGGGATTCTATTCTACAAGAGCAACATGGGCACTGTATGCACATACTGAGGAAACAGACCTATCCACAGAGTGCCAATGACTGATCTCATGGAAGGTTAGCAGGAACAGATGATGAAATTAAAGTCTGTTCACTACGTATCAGAGGTGGGTGAGCATAAATAGCTCACTGACGAAAATAGCCAACCTTCCTATTAAAATACATTAAACTCTCAGGAATCAGATTTGACTAAAGATACATTTCCTCAAAGACGACAGTCTACTTTTAACTAAAATGCTTTTCACAGACAAGATCGGTGTTTTTTCTTTACCTCAACAGCTGACCAAATCCATCTGCCTTGGAATTTTGAACATGGCGATGATTTGTCTTCCACAGTGCTGGTCAGAAAAAGAGGAGGAGGAAATAAGGATTTTGTTTGACCTGAAAGTAAGACAAACAGACAATTCATCTCTTAAACACTGATGAATTACAATTATGGAGTTCTTTCAGCAGTGACAACCAGAATAAAGGTCTAAGGAAACAGCAGTTAACTGAAACTCCTTGCAATACCCAATGGAATTAGCAGTTGGAAATACTCGAGTATGTGTTTAATGGATTCTCAGCAGAACAGCATTGCTTGTAACCAGACAAACATGCTGCATCAGGCTTAGCAACACTCTTCTCCCAGCTGTGTCTTAACCCCACACCTACCAGACTCTTACCAGTTATCCTCTCTCTAAGAGCGTCCAGCAGTAAGCATCAGCAATATCAACTATTTCAGGAAAGAAAGGAGGAGTCGGGAGTAGAAGGGGGAACAGACCACCACAAATAACACAAGCCCTCAGATACTCCAAGTTAAGATCACAAAACCAGACTCTGGGCTGTGCCTCATAAACTAAGAGCTTTCCATTTATGAAAGCTTTTAGTTACAGGAGCAAAAAAGCACTCCGTTGACTGCGTAGTTACTCTTGTCAGAAAGAGTTAATAAACATTAATGTTTGGTAACTATTCCTACAATGAAACAGTAGAAGGCAGTTATTTTGTTCATGTGGAAAAGCAAAATGGTAATTCAGCTGAATGCAGGTGCCACTGTATATAATAGACAGTAAGATCACGACTGCATTACAGACATGTGAGCAAGTCTCAGCTTTAACCATCTTTCTTTCTTTTTTTTTTTTTTTTCTTTTATGATAAAATCCTCTTGGATAATGAGATTAACGTATTTTCCAGCTATGAAGTTCTATTAAAAAGAAACACAACAAAGCACCACAGCTACTACACAAACAGAATCTTATCTAAAGCTTCTTCCTGAAGTCAAGTGTGGCGACTGCATAAACGTTTGTTATTATTTCTTTTCATGCTAAGGGCCTAAACATCAACTTAGTTCCACCTACTTTATGCTGGATAAACTCCCAGATTTGCATGAGAACAAAACCAGAGCTGGGCTAAGTGTACGTTACAGTGAATATTTACAGTGAATGCATACACTGCATCAAGAACTTCCTTCCCCATTACCACAACAGCCTTTACCTGTTTTGCCTGACTGCACTCACTTCTGGACAGGACTTGTTTTTCAAACACGTTATCGCAAAGCTGTGTAAGGTTCTCAGTCTGTGAAGTCGATAAAGGATCCCACACATTCTTGGCAAATGCTGAAAAACAGGAATTATTTCATTCACGATATCCAAGTGGCTATCTGCTCTAGTTTCAAGAAAGCAAACATTCAAACAGCTAAACCTTTCCTTTGCAGTAACCTTAACAAGTAATTGTGACTATCAGCATAATTTTACATTACCACTTATTTAAGGTTTCATTACCTAGCTGCAGTGAACGTCCTCAAGACAACCTCAATATACCTGTAATTTTTGGCAGGATAGTTTTTTCAATCACTCTAGGCAAAACTTCTTCATCAGGATCATCATCTCTTTTTGATTCAGACGACTTTTTGGCATCGCTGAATCCTTCTACAGCTCTGAACCAGGGCATCTCTTTCAGGTCTGTAGAATTCTGCTGAAAGATCATTCCCATTAATTGTTCAGCTGTCAGGATTGAGAGAAAAACTCCATGCAGAAATATATCTAATGATACGAAAAGATTCTCATTTAGTAGTTTTACATGGATTCTAATCACAGAATGGACCAAAGCTGCAAGCTAAAACTGAATGTAAAGCTAGATTTCAGAGGGTAGGGTTGTCAAAATGTCAGCAAACAGCTCCACATTAATAAAGACGCAAGTGATTCATACACAACCAACCTGACAAGAGGAAAAGATGTCCTCCTTCTAGTTAAAACTCTTATCTCAAGCTCTGGAATGCCTCTATAACCCACGGCAAAGCTCCTGTACAGAAGTCTTCCCTGCAAGCAGCATGCCCCCGTCCTGCACTCTGGCAAAGCCCTTTTCAAGAAAAAAAAAAGATACAGAAGACCACAAAAAGACTTCTGCGGTTTTGAACAACTGCACAGATTTAAATACCCATTACATTTCATATTTTGTATGTCTCTTAAAAGCTCAGACAGGAAAATCCTTCTTCTGTTATTCAGCAAATACGCATCGTGCCTCTCCCAGCTCCTCGTGACCTGCTCACTAAGGCAGTTCAAATCTCAATTTCAGATACATTCCAACTTTGGACAAAAAAACTGATTAAATTAAAGAAGCCTACAGTCTTATCTATTCTTCCTAAGGCATCGGTCAGAATTGTTTAAATGCATCAATTCTGTGCTGTAGAAAATAAACGATATACCATTCAAAAGGAGTATTTCTTCACTCTCCCTTGAAAATCCTTCTCAATACGGGAGGAATTTTGCTCTCATATCCTGACCCACCTTTGCTCTTCTGGAATTCAGTCACCTCTGTCAGAGCCAGTTCTTCATCACTCGACATGCCTTCGTGGTGACCAGCTGTTTGTGAACGCTCTCTCAACTTGCATAGAAACTGTGACTGCATTCAAGTCTCACTGGGGCTAAAAAACGTTAGTCCTGGCACCACATACCGTAAGAGCATGCAAAAATCAACAAGAAAATTATATTTATACATATTATTTGCATAGCATACCTCTTGTATGTAATTATTGACATTACTTAACGTTGAAGGTTAACAGTTTGCTTCAAGCAAAGTTTTATTACATCATTTTTCAACCAATAAAACTCTTTAGTCCTTACCTGTGTCTAAACAGTGATGAGTCAAGGCACCAATGCAACTGGAACGGTTTCAGAGCTCCCAGTAACTTAAGAGCAGCAGCAGACCCCGACGTTCAAAATGTAGCACCTGGCCTACGCTGATAACAGAGGGTAGGTTAGATGTAGGTCAGATTCCAATCAGCACGAAGAAAACCCCCCATTAACAAACAGATGGTTTCCATGTACCTTGAGCTTTGGAAAGGAAAGGCATTTTTGCACGTGTGTGTATCACCTCGCTTAGTAACTGCAAGGATTTACCTTCATCCCTGTGTAAGTAACAGGAAGCAGATACACACTTACTACAGTTAGATGTAATTATACGTACCTTCGATGCTCACACATTATCAGAAGCTTCATCTTTTCATCACTCTCCAATCCATCATTACTTGGTTTGCCATTCCCAGCTACCAGAAGACAGGAACAAGACAAAGAGGTGAATGCAGAACACTGATTCTGCTTCTGCTCTTCATTTGGAGACTAACCAAAGTAAATAAAACCTCCTGATGAAAAATTCACAGTCTCCAGTGTAAAGCACAGTCAATATTATCAGTGAACTGTAGGACGGCTGTGGCTGCTCCCTCGTGCAGGGGGATTGCCAGGTCACAGCCTGAACCGGGAGGTGAGCACTGAGTGAGCACAGGGAGGGACCCCAGATCTCTCTCCCCTTCTTGGTGACGCTTCCAGCTGTGCTTCCCAGAGTGCACACACACTCAGAGTCTGCATGCTTTGCACCCACCCCACCTGCACACCAGTTAGAACCAGAAAGGGCTACATCCCCGAGCTCACTCTTCTCAAGCTGCTGCCAGTTATCAGTCAATCCTTCCTTGTCCTCCTGTTCTACAGTGCCTGCGTCCCAAACAAAGGCTCCACATCACCTTCGTTTGCTTTACACCTTGTAACAAGTGATGGAATACCAGCTCACCGCTTCCCAGTCCTGGATGGAAACGGACAGTGCCTACCACACTCTGTTCCCAACAATGGAAAAGGCAAACTGAGCCTGCATGTTAAGTTCCAGCTTCCAAACTTTACACATTATTGCATTTAGATTTCAATAGTCAGCTCCCTACCGTCTCCTGTTATTTGTGTCCCCTTGTATGTATGTCCCAGATTACCCCTACTGATTCTTCAGTTCAACAGAGAAGTAGAAGCCAGAAGCATTTTCTGCTTGGGCTGTTCATCTGTATCAGCGTCAGCTGGCTTCAGTGCACACAAGACACAAAACCAGCTGCCCCTACTGACATACTGCAGCATAAGAAAACACAGCATTTCCATCAAATACAACCAGCAACACAACAGTTCAAAGCTCTCTTAAACACTCAAGTACAGGTTAATTTAATTATACCAATATTATAATTTATATATATATATATATATATATAATTTATACCAACTTAATTTAAGCTGCAGGCACAGAAGCATATCAGCACTTACCTTGTGCTCATTGCCCAACACAAACGATCTGAATCGTCTCCTTACTAACCTTATAACCCAAAAGCTTATGCTTACAGCTCTCATTAGTTATTAAATGAAATACCCCTGAAAAGTTTACATTTCTTACAATTCTGCTTTTTAATTTTCTTAAAAAAAAAACAACAAAATCTCCTTCGGTATCTCATACGATTGCTCAGTTTGAGAAAGACTTTAACAGAACCCAGAAACAGACTTTAATTTAACTTCCTTCCCTGAAGGGGGGAGCAGATTTCAATGAAAACAATTCAAGATGAGCACTGAGAGGTGATGGGGATGGCTATCTCGGTAGCTGCAGATGCCTGACCCCACCTGTCCTTCTCACACGCTCCCTTGCAAGTTCCCATCTCCACCCAGGACATCTCAGCTGCCCACTGCCTTGTCTGAACAGGCTGAAGAGCCACGACAAAAGGACTGACAGCCCCACCTGCCCTGAGTCGCTCACCTTCCCGCTCCTCCTCCTCGCTCCCGAAGCTCAGCGCCGCCCCGCTTCCCCGCACGGCTCCCCCGAGGGCAGCGGCCGCTCCGCGGCGGTTCGGGCCGCCTCACGGGACGAGGCGGTGCGGGTCAACGGCGATCCGCTCGGAGTCGTCGTTTCCGCGGTCTCTGGCGCCCCCGCGTGGCCGATCGGCGGAATGGTTTGGAGTCGTCGGGCGCATGCTCGCCGGGACCTGGAGGACTAATCACAATAGAGAGCGGCGGATGAGCTGCACAGAGCGGTTACGAAGCCACTTCCGCATTCCTACGCGCACGCGTTGTGCCGCCTGCAGGACTGAGCAGCGGACAGCGGCAGTTCCGCGCATTGGCCACGAGGTGGCGGCAGAGACCGCGGAAAGAACGTCGACGGGATCGATGCGGCCCGCGGCGCAATCGCTGGCGGTCAGTGCTCTGTCGGCATGACGGGGGAAGAACACGGAATGAGAAGTGGGGGGCGGTGGGGGTGAAGACGAACAAAACAGAGGGAAACTCCTCCAAACTCAGGAAAGCCGTGCTAAGAGCTTTACAAAAAGAAAATAATAATAATAACAATAATAAAAAAAATTTAAAAAATTACTTTTTGCCAGCAACTGTTGCACTGTTTCTAAATATTCACATGCCAAAATGTAACTGCCCAGTACATTTAACGACAACAAAATTAAAGCACGTTGGCAGAAAGCAGAGCGCCATATTGGTGTTCACTCAGCCTCTGTCTTCTTCGTGCTTTCATGTATTTCACAGCTACCTAATGTAAATCACAGCTACCTCTGGAAGACAGCCCGAGAGCTGTGCAGGTCCATCAGGCTCAGCTGCAGCTTTTCATCTGCCCTTCTCTGGCCCTCCTGCAGCTGGAGAGAGAGCACAGGAGGGCACGTGGGATGCAGACCCTCCCCAGTCGGCCGCAGCAGTCGCTCCTGCCAGCACTCCCTTTCCCCCACGTCTTTCCCATTGGACAGTCTGGAGCCCTGTGTGGCAGAGGAGGAGAGAGCTGCAGGCAGAAGGAAAACGGGCTGCTGGGATTCCTCCATCCCACTGCCAGATGTCTCCTCTGGCATTTTGGGGGTGGGAAGGGAGTTGTGGGAGCACCCGTGGGGCTCCGGGCAGGAGGGAAGGAAGCAAAGATGCAGCTGCAGGCAGCGGGCTCTGGGCTGGAGCAGTGCAGCCAGGCACAAACAATGACAACGTACACACACAGAGAAACACCCAGTACAGAATCTGGCACTCCGCAGTCCTCCCAGAGCTTGTTACTGCTTTTTAGGCTGCTCTACAGGTATTCTGTCCTATCCCCTTCATTCCCCTGTCTCTTGCCCCCTTCCTTCACCCCGTGCCTTCCCCATTCCTTTTCCAGGCTTTCCCTTTCCTTTCCCCGCTTCCTTCCCCACGCCTTCCCCCTGCAACAGCCCCATGTTCTGCTGCTGTTCTCAGCTGACAATCCTTACACCACACTGTTCAAACACATCGGATCAGACTGCATACTGGCACTGATTTTAAAACAACAGCAAATACATACAGTATTATGCGTGGATAACAAACTCCTACCTGCTTGAAGACCAACAGCAGCTCCTCATCCTGCAGTAACTCCTGCACACAGCCAGGTCTCCCGTGCAGGGATTTGGCATCCGCAGTGGCTTCACAACATTGGATTTGAGTCTTTGACTTCCACCTCAATCTGCTCGACAGCAAACTGCCAGAAAGGAGGAAGAAGGAACGTGCCAGCAGTGGATGCGATCGGCAGAGCCAGCAGGGCATCCCCTGCTTCAAAGGGCACTCTGCCTTTCATCCCCACCGTGGGGCAGCCACTCTCCTGCTTTGCCTCTCCCCAGGGCCTGCAGGGTTTGTTCCATTGCATGCTGTACCCGCATGGCCAGCACGTGCTACGGAGCCCAAGTGGAACACCTGTTGCAGAACAAGTCTTCGCAAGAACAAGACCTACAACCCACATGAGCTCCCTCTACGAAACAAAACACTTGTGGCTACAGCCACAACTACAAGCTGTCTCAAAACTGTCAGGATACTTTGTTCCATCCCACGATCATTCTTCACTTGCAGGCCTTTAGGTCACTATTGCAGTCAAGATTAAAATTTAGGCTACATCCCAGCCACTCAGGCCTCCCGCTGCCATTCGCTTCTATGCTCGAGGGCCCCAGAAAAAGGCCCTGGGCCTTCACAAGTGAAGCAATGCAACCTGAAAGGACGGCTCTCTTGCGGAACGGCAGTGCTTCAGGATTTGATATTCACAAAGGAACGGCACCACCTGAGCAACACAGAGGAAGGTAGCAGGAATAAAAGGGCAAAGCAAGGCAAAACCTCGGGGAAAGAAAGGGAAAGGTGAGAGGAAAATGTCACACAGCCTGCAAGGTGCCCTAAAGAGCCATAACAAAGTCCGGCAGCACTGCCGCACTGTGCAATGGGAAAGATTTGTATATTTAAACGGTCCTTACCTGTTCAGGCAACCAGTCACCTAAGTTGGGTTCGGGGGAATTATGGGACATGCAGCTTTCCAATCCTCAGCAGCATATGGACAAGCAAGGAGAAGGACAAAAAGGATGGCAGAGCACCATCAACACAGACAGTGCATGTCCATGCAGACTCGCAAACCCACAGCTTCCTGGGTTGTTTCTGCTTTTGTAGCATTTGCGTGCTGCAGATGAGGAAAACGCTCTGCTGTATGAGTCTTCTGCAAGAGACACCCAGAGGTAAATGGCAGCTAACCTGCAGACCGAGCAGTACTGCCTGGCATTGGTTAGGGGGAGCTCCTCCTGCTGCTGCTGGATGCTGATGCTGACAGGGCTGGAGATGCTCTGCAGGGCCAGCTCGTAGCTGGAAGCCAGGAATGGACACGGCGGGAGAGAAGAGAGAGCTGGCGGGGACCAGCCCAGGCATCCCTCACTCAAACGCATCACAAAGCCACAGCCAGCAAGCTGGGCATGATCAAGAGCATGAGGGCTCTGGAGCACAGGCCTTATGAGGAGTGGCTGAAGGAGCTGGGATTGCTCAGTCTGGAGAAGAGGAGGCTCAGGACAGACCTTATTGCTCTCCATAACTACCTGAAGGGAGGCTGTAGTGAGCTGGGGGCCAGCCTCTTCTCTCGGGTGACTAGTGATAGGACTAGAGGGAATGGCCTCAAGCTGCGCCAGGGAAGATTCAGGCTGGACGTTAGGAAATACTACTTGTCTGAAAGGGTGGCCCGGCACTGGAATGGGCTGCCATTCCAGAGAGGAGGTGGAGTCATCAAACCTGGTGGTGTTCAACGAGCGTTTGGATGTTGTGTTGAGGGACATGGTTTAGCAGGAACCATTGGTGAAGGGCGAACGGTTGGACTGGATGATCCTGAGGGTCTTTTCCAACCTTAGCGATTCTAGGATTCTAGGAAAGCTCGGAGAAGGCTGGAGAAATCAAGGTCGCCTCTAAGGTGCTGCTTTCAAACAGCATGAGTTGTTGGGCATGAGACGGGAAAGACAAGGTTCCGGTTCCAAAGGCTTCCAATCCCCGTGGATCTGGCTGTCGGCAAAGACAACAGCTGCCTGCTTTCCAGCAGGGTGATGCTCACCCAGCAAAGCACTCACCCAGCAGATGCCTTTCCTACAGTTACAGCATTAGCAAGGTAGGAAAAGACCTCTGAGATCATCCAGTCCAAACACCCACCCACCACCAGTATTTCCTTCCCACTAAGCCACGTCCCTCAGTGCAACATCTAATGTCCCTTGAACACCCGCAGGGACAGGAACTTTATCACCTCCCTTGGCAGCCCGTTCCAGCATCTGACCACTCACTGGGAGAAGGTTTTCTTCACATCCAACCCCAATCTCCCCTCATGCAACCCGAGGCCATTCCCTCTAGTCCTAGCACAGGTTCCGTGGGAGAAGAGGACCATCCCCACCTCCAGATAACCTCTCGTCAGGTAATTGGAGAGAGTGAGGTGGTCTTCCCTCAGCCTCCTCTTCTCCACACTAAGGAATCACACTTCCATAGTGATCAGCAGTTCAGCACCTGCCCTCCTGAGCAAAAACAAGCACTGAGAACGACAGCAAAGCACACTGGATTCCACCTGCCCTGCTCCCCCACAAGCCTCACTCCTGCCACACACATGCCCTGCTCTGCAGACTCAGCCCCAAAGCCTGGCTGGGCATCAGCACGTGCATCATTCTTCAAACGCCCCAGCCCAGCAGCAAGGGAACAAAGCGTTGCAACAGCTGAAACAAAAATGCTCGGGGACATTCCTGCTAGCACTGAACGTGAACGGATCTACCACTGAGCAACAGGACGTGGGACAAACAGCAGAAAACAACCAACCTGCACAACTAACTCGTTGCCGGTTGGTCCAGATGTCTGTATGCTCCCTCCCACGGCCCAGGCCAAGCTTGCTGAGCTGCTCCTCTTTTGTGCAGGACCACAACGGTGTCCATGGCATGTGGTGGCTATGCACAGCATGCCCTCTACATGCTTTTCCTCTCTCCGTCTTCCATCACCAAACAGCACCTCTAATCTCTCCTGGCTAAAAAATCACTTAGGGAAAAAAAGAACTGGCAACCTTACTTTTAAAATTACAACTTGATGCTTTAAAGCAGAAGCTCACCTAGCAAGGACACCTACCTTAGACAACCTCAATCTACACGGAAAAGTTATTCCTCTGCGTCTGCACACTCGGCACGCATTTTCAGCTGCAATAGTCAGCCCAGTTCTCAGCACAGCTTTACCATCCACAGAAAGCCAGTTCACTGCCGCCATCTTTTTCTCTCTTCTGAAACACTCTACTGCTGAAAGAAGCAACGATTACAATCACAGAATCCCAGAACTGTAGGGGCTGGAAGAAACCTCTAGAGATCACTGAGTCCAACCCCTCCCCCTGCAAAACAGGCTCCATACAGCAGGCTGTACTGTAGGCATCCAGCTGGGTTTGGAGTATCTCCAGAGAAAAACAATCCACAACCTCCCTGGGCAGCCTGGCTATATACCCCCCCGCCCAGAACCTCCCCACAGCCACCTATAGCCCCAAATCCTCCGATGGCTCACCACAGCCCCAGAACCCCTTAGAGTACCTCTCAGCTCCTTATAGACCCATACGCCTTAACAGTCCCTGCACAGCCCCCTACAGCAGCCCCATATCCCCCTATAGCCTCCCCACAGCCCCCAGTAGCCACAGGCCCATCTTAGCCCCGGTTCTGGAGAGCTGCAAAAGGTCTGGGGGCACCGGGAGCAGCGCTGGAGGGGTTGGGGGTGGGGGGGGCACGGTTCAGATGCTGGCAGCAGCACTGTGGCGCTGGGGGACCCGAGGACTCCATCCGTCCCAATCCCACCGCCCATCTCCCAGCCACATCCCACAGCCCTCATCCCAATCCCACAGCCCAACCCCACGGGGGGTCCACGGGGGAGGAAAGGGCAGTGTGCTTGGGGGGCCGCGCAGGGCCCCTCTCCCTCTCCCGCTCCCGTTCTCCCGCACACCTCCGGCGGAGCTGTCCTCAGCACTCGCTCCCGTTGTGCCGCGGCTTCCGGCTCGGTGCTGCCCGGACAGCTCCGGCTGACGCCGCGCTCTCCTGCGGGGCGGCCCGGGCTGCCGGAGCGGCGCTTCGCTGACGAGAGCCGCGCCTGACACTGCCGGCTCCCAACGGCCGCTCCCGCGCACGGCGGCTCAGCCAATGGGAGCCGGCGGAGCTGCCGCTGAGCAATGAGACGCCGGGGGAGGGACAGAGCTGCCGCTGACCAATGAGACGCCGGGGGAGGGACAGAGCTGCCGCTGACCAATGAGAAGCCGGGGGACGGACAGAGCTGCCGCTGACCAATGAGAGCCCGGGGAGGGACAGAGCTACCGCTGACCAATGAGACGCCCGGGGGAGGGACAGAGCTGCCGCTGACCAATGAGACGCCGCGGGAGGGACAGAGCTGCCGCTGACCAATGAGACGCCGGGGGAGGGACAGAGCTGCCGCTGACCAATGAGACACCGGGGGAGGGAGGGGCAGATGCTGCTCACGGGGAGCTCCTCCTGCCGCTGCTGGATGCTGATGCTGACAGGGCTGCAGATGCTCTGCAGGGCCAGCTCGTAGCTGGGAGCCACGAATGGACACGGCGGGAGAGACCAGAGAGCTGGCGGGGAGCAGCCAGGGCATCCCTCACTCAAAAGCATCACAAAGCCGCAGCCAGCAAGATGGGCATGATCATCAGCAGCATCCCGGATGCTGGAGATTCTTTGCTACCATACACTACGGGAGCACAGCTCTCGCTGCAGGCATCCCACAGCCAGACAAAATGGGAACAAACCCGCAGCTCTGCTGCACGCACAGCCCACAGCCATAGCCTTGCAACATGAGCTGCCTTGCTGTTGCTTGCATCCATCCCAATCCCTGGGAATGAAGACTCAGAAGGCAGTCAAGGCGTTGATCCAGCACCAGCGTGCTTTTATTCATTCACAGCCAGGAGGGCTTTTTGGTGAGAGGTCCGGTGTACACATGGGACTCATCCTCTGTGGTGAAGGAGAGAGGGGCTCAGAGCTCGTGCTGCTGCCCGGTGCCTGGGACTGGAGCTCTGATTCTACGTCCCCCTCCACCAGGCTCGGCTCCTCCTGGCTGACGCTGACCTGCTCCTGCATGGAGCTGCTGCTGTCGGGGCACTCGGGCTGTGCTTTGACTGGGCTGCACTGCAATGGTGCCCCGTCACAGTCCAGCTCGGTGACTGTTGTTTCTGGCAGGCTCAGGTCAGCGTCTTCTGCACAGCCGGGAGAGATGAGGGCTTCCACCTGGATGGTCACTTTCATTCCCTCACTGATGTTATATGGCAGGCTGTCATCCGAGCTGCAGTGATTCATGCTTCCTAGCAGCTCTCCATACATGGACGCACACAGTGAACCATCGCTATACGCTCTGGCTCTTCTGCGTGGACGAGGGCTCGGTTCACCTAGGAAGGAGTAGATACACAAGCAAACAGTTAGTGGCAAACTTGCACAAGCTGAATGATGAGAGTGGTTCTTGAGATTTGCTTATGCAGTGGCAGTAGGACAAAGCCAATAGGACAATAGCAACAGAAGGAGCACTGTCTCGAAAGGAACTGTTGCGCTTTTGTTGTTTGTCTTTCTCTTTTGTGTGGACTCCAAGCATGAATTCGATGGCGCTGACAAGCAGGGTTTTGACAGCTGGATGTGCACCCTTACCTGCCAGGACCACCACCTCTGTTTCCGAGGGCTCCCTGGCATCGCGCTGCAGTTGGCGTTTGGCCACAGAGGATGGTTTTCTGGGCCTGAAACAGGAACACCAACTGCATGCTGGGGATTCCTTCACCCTGCTGGGTGGACTTGGTCTGGAGGGAGAAAAGAGGGAGCGGTGTGAGTCGTGCATGGTGCAGGGTGAGGGAAGAGCTGCCCTGAGCTCTTGCCAACACTTGCTTGTTCCTAGCACTGCCTGCTTCCTGCTGAAACACAACTTAGAAGCTCGCTCTGATTCACACGGTTGAGGACGGTTCCATTCCTAGAGCTCAGCCCTGGAGTCTTGCTGGCTACATTGCCCTCAGCCATGTCAACCCAGATGCAGAGCATGCGAGCAGAGGCTGCACAGCTGTCCAGGACAGCATCGAACGGAGGGCTTTGATTGAGCTGGCAGGCGTAACTGCTTGCTGAGAAACCGTGCAGCCAGAGAGGGAGTTCAAAAGCATCTCTGACACGTACATTAGCAATAGGCCCACTCTGGTGGCTACACTGAGCCCATCAGGCAACTGCGTGTTAGTTGAACCTCAGAGTCCAAAGTGAGGGGACATTCAGTACACCACCACACGCCCCATTGGCGTCATGTAGCTTCTGCAAGTTTTGGCACTCCACTTGCTATAGTGGAGAAAAACCCACAAAAGCCCAAACAACCAAGTCTTATAGGAAGCTGCTGGAAAAGAAAGTCCTCTTTACCTTTCAGACGGAAAGTCAATGATTGTGTGGAATTTCCCCCGCGCAGCTGCGGGGCCTTCTTCCACTTCCATGTCCCTGCTCTCTGTCACAGCGGGAGAGCTGCTGTGGCCTCCCCTCTGTGCCTGTGCCTCCTCCACGGTGAGCAGCTTGGTGGCAGGAGAAGACACCTGCACAGACTTGGGACCTGATGGAGAACTGCGCCCTGGAAGGGAAGACCACAGCTAAGAGGGAGGATCAGAAAGCAGCAGCACAGCCATCACACTTCTGGAGGAGGTGCCGCACATCGATAGCCCCGCGATAGCAAAAGCGTAGCTCAACAATCCTGGAGAAGGCCTGCATTTGATCAAGGTGTCTCATCAAGACAAAGCTCATGCAGGAAGATGCTCACCTGCTCCATCTCCGACGCCTGATGTGGAGCTGGAGCAGAAGAGGACGTCGGTGTGGTTGATCAGGAATTCCACCACATCCGACTGCCTCTGAAGTTCCACGCAGGCAGCTCTTCCGCTGGCGCAGGCAGCCTCGTTCTGCTGGGATCTGTAGAAAAGGCAGATTGGAGAAGTCATTGACCCGAGATCGTTTCCCCACGTTTGGGCATTTGGGCAGCCAAAGGCTGTCCAGTTGGGCTGTGGAGACTTCCGCAGTGGGCAAGCACTGATGCCACTGAAGAAATTCTCCCGGGTGATCAAGGACACACCAGCCTGATCTGACAAAACCAAGAGAGCACAAAATGTCCTCCTCTCCAAACTGTGCCCGTAGGGAGAACAGATCTAAGCCTTGTGCTGAGACGGAAAAAGAAGTTTACCTGAAGAGGTTGGGAGCCCACACAATTGCTAAGTTCTTAGCGGGCATGTTTGTGATGGAGCAGCTCCCAGCCAGACAAGCCAAGTGTCTCAGCAGGTACTCCAATGTCCTGGAAAGCAAGAGCCAAACCTTCAGCACCACTGAGCACGCCGTGCTCACATTCACCAAACAAACCTCACTGTTCTTGCTATTAGCAAGTAGATCAAGCTTTCCCAAGTGCCACGCTGCAGCACCAAGCCCCAGCACAGCACAGCCGCAGCCATCAGCTGCACCACCCGTGCCCCCGTGCCCAGGAGCTGACCCAATCCATTCACCCCACGCAGCCATCAACCACTTCAACACACACAGGCATCACGTTGCCAGCGTGACACAAACCCTGCCATCGCATCATCGCCCTCTGAAATGCAGCAGGGCGGAGCTCCCCAGACTGAGGGCAGCAGTTTTCTGACCTGTAGTGAGGCGCGGGCAGCTGCTGGATGACCTCCTGCATTCTGACCAACCGCTCCTCATCTGTACCGGCACAAACAGCGTCCTGGAAGAAAGCAGAAAGGGATTGAGACACACATCATGCGAGTCAAGCGTATGGGGCTAACAGAAAAAGGGCCTCAAAGCTGCAGAGGGCACTGCTGTTCCCATCTCCCACATTTCCAATGGCAGGATGCACACACCAGGTGTTACGGTGCACCCGGTGTGCAGGAAGCATGAGCTGCTTGTTGTACAGCGACACCCACTGGATGTCCATCAAAACCCCAACTTCAACAGAAAAAAGACCAAAAAAAGGTGTGCAGGCGTGTGTGTGGATGGGAAAGGCCACGAAGAGGGACATGAAGGCCATTGCCTTGTGCTTACCGAGAACTTGCCATGCAGCTGCTCGCTCAGCAGAGGGCTCGGGAGCTCCCTGAAGTACATCTTGCACAGGGAGCTCATGCTGTGAATGTCCCGGACGGTGAGCTCCGGAATCTGCTCCGACTCAAAGTCATGGCTGGAGAGAAGGACACAAAAACAGAGGGCTTGGAGAAAGAGGAAAACAACTCCAAAGCAACACAACATACAGTCCAGAAGCACTCTTACCGCAGCTTCTGGATCTTGGACGCCACGCCGGACAGGCGGTAGATCCCCTGCACCACGCCGTGCTGCTCGATGAACTCAGCGCAGCTCTGCAGGACCTGGGGGACTACAGAACAAGGGCCAGCGCTTAGCTGAGCTCCTGATTCAAGTCCTGCTTCAGCCACTGCCCCTGTCACATCCCATCCACTAAGCCCAGCCAGGCTACTGCTTGCCTCCTCCGTAGAGGAGAAAAAAGGCTGTCGCAGACGGCGCAGACAGGCAGGAGCCGGGGACAAAACTGGACACGGACGTGTTCTTGGCTTTCAAGAAATGCCAGGACCTGCCAAGCAGCCTGCAGAAAGTAATTCTGGGGAAGCCAGACACACTGCCACAAGTCCCATCACAGCTCCCACCGCAATGGAGGCGTGAGACCTCATGTCCAGAAGAGCTAGGAAACTGACGCACTACACTCTCTTGGGCCAAAAGGCTTCCTTGGTTTTCAGGCTAGCGTGGCATTGGCTTACACCTTTGGCTTTAAGCAAATACAAGTGTGCCGGCCTCCTATGAGCATTAGCCTCAGCTTCCCTTTCAGCCATAACTCCCACCTCACGCTTCTCCACCGCTATCAACCTGCCCCTTGCTAGACATGATCTCCCTTTCTTTCATCTTTACATGCCCAACAGAGAGAGGAAGCTCTCAGGAATGGGCTGTTCCTTACCATCACGGCCAGAGTGGAGAAGATGCTCTCCCAGGTCACAGCCAAACACCCCTCCCTTCTCCTTCTCCAGCTCCATCTCCCGCTGCTTCGGTTCCTGTGGGCGGGCCTTCACGAAGGAACGAAGGAAGCTGAGGAGCTTGCCACGCTTCTTTGGCACTGCACAACAAAAGGAAGAAACCAGTTCATTTCAGGTTGGGCTCAGTGGGACCAGGCCGAGCATCACACATTCGACAGAGCACGTAAAAGCGGGAAGAACATTGCCAACAAGTACCTACAACAACAGATTTTCCCCGTCCCTGGAGGAGTCCAAGGCCAGGTTGGATGGGGCCCTGGGCAGCCTGGTCTAGTCTGGCATTCGAAGTGGAGGTTGGCAGTCCTGCCTGAGGCACGGGGGTTGGAGCTTGATGATCCTTGAGGTCCCTTCCATCCCAAGCCATTCTACAAGGATCCTATCGTTTGCCCAAGCCCTCATTCTCACTGCCTACAAAACAGCAGCCCTACGCCCCGTGGGATGCAGGAAGGATCATCAACACAGAGGAGAACGTGGGATGGATCAAGGAGGTATTCAACACAGAACACACCCAGAAAAAGACTCCATTTGATTTCCCCGCGCCATCACATGTAACATCCGTACCTGGCTTTGGCGCTGAATTGATGAGGGCCTCAGGAATTTTTCCGTTGATGAGCTCCACGCACTCACCAGGGAAAAATCCAACCTGGAACAAGATCAAGAAGAGAGATGGAATACTGAATGCAGCATTTCTCAGGCCTCAACTGTTCAACCAAGAAAGAATGGCCTGCAGAAAAGTAACCCTCATTCAACATTTGCAGCCAGAAGACCTACAAAAGCAACTGACGGAGCATAAGATGGCTGTTCTCCGTGCTTGTACAAAGGACAGAGATGCTCAACTCCTGACTGCCTATTGAGCACAAGAGGTTCTTGCTTCTAAGTCACATGAGGAGACAGTTTCCCACCCAAGCCCAGAGCCAAAGGGAAAGGCCTCTGACAGCGACACAGGGAAACTGTTGACGTCCAGAAGCCACCCTGTGGAGGCCGAGCAGCTCGAAGCGGACGTTCCTCACTTGACTGCAATTGCGCCCAGGAGTCTGAAGCTCGTGCCTACCTGAAAGCCATGCTTGCCTCTCCACCAGGGGCTCTGCTCCTTTGCTGGCATATCAAGAACGCACACCAGGTCTCCCACCTGCAAGACATTGCAACATCAATCCCAGCGTCAGCACAGCTGGGAGGAAAGCACAGCTGAAATGGCACCCTTCTTCTGCACTGCCAAAGAGCGCACAGCTTGAGAGCAATTGCACCGGGGCAGCTCTTCAGGCATTTCCCGTGGGAAAGCTGAACGTGGAGGTACAAGAGTCACTGCCTTACACACCAGACAGAATACAGTGCAAGCATGCCATATGAAACCATCTTTTAGACATGGCTGAACTCCTCCCTGCATCCAACCCAGTGCAAGTCCTATCTGGACCTGCATCTTCTGGGCTTTGCCTCACAAGGCATTCTGAAGGTGTCTGAGAATATTCCTGATGCATTCACACGGTATACTCTTCTGTCCGTGACAACAAGGAACGCCTTCTTTATCTGCTTACCTCCAAGGAGAGCTCATCCGCTGCCTGGGCAACGTAGCTCTTGAATCACGTGGCCAGCAGCAATAGCTGGAATATTAAGAGATGACTCCTCACGGACCAGCAAGGGCTTCCCCTGGTTCTCAGGCTGAAACAGAGAGCACAGGCCATGGTGAGGAGCTGAGGACAAACAAGGAGGATTTCAGGGTGCCATCTCGATGCCACTAGCAAGGAAATGAAGCTTTTAAGGCAGCTCTTCAGGGACACCGAGAGAGCCGGAAGGATGCTCTCTCTCTTGAAAAGCAGGAGAGCACACCGGTGGCTCATTCTGCTGGCTCAAGGCAGGGAACACAGACCAAGCAGAGCTTCACACTGTACCTTTCGTCCATGACCGGTCAGGCCCACGGCTGATCTCGCTGCTCGCAATGCCCATCACAGCAGGCGCGACAAGCTGCAACAGAAAAGAAACACATTTCCTGTGCTCACACAGCACTGGATCAAGAGACTTCTTCAGAACTACTTCTAGAAACAACAACTGTGTGCAGTCTATTCAAACGGGACAGCCGTTGCAATACGCAGCACTGGACCAAGTCGCTGTCCCTCTGCTAGCAGATGGGGACTCTGGCACAAAGCAGCAGATGCATTTGCCCGCAGCACTCTGAGAGCACAGTAGCAGGCCAGGGAGAGGTGTCACTGCTGGGGCTGGAGCTGCTCCCCAGCCCCCGGCTCCCAGCAGCAGCCTCACCAGCCAGCGCCGGCCGCAGCCTTGCCCACGCATTTCCTCTGCCTGCATCTCTGCTGTGCTCCCTACAGCTGTCGGCCACACTCACACAGCCAAAGCATGCACGCTTCTGCCCCTGGCTCATGTTGTGCAGCTCTGCACAAACTGCGGCTAGGGCTCTTTGCCTAAGGGATTGCCTTCCTTCACACTAGCTGCTCCCAGCACTACAGGCAGCATCCTGCTGAGGGTTGAGCTGGAGAGGAAGTGGAAAAAACCCACACGTGACCAGAGCTGCATTTCAGCTAGGACGAGGCTGTGTTACTACACACGGTGTGACTAAACACGGGCTGCTGAACCATGTGGCAATACAAAACATGGCACGTACCTGGCAAGAGATCAGAACAAGGGAGAAGAAGATCCTCGAACCCGCAGCCGTTCCTTGTCACTTTGCTCTGATCTTCCACGAGCAAAAGCTGCACCAAGGGAGCAGGCGGAGGGTGGGCAGGGGAGGGAGAAAGAGCAGGTCAGTGAGCCTCCACAATTTAGCAAGGAAGGCGAGGGAAAAACCGTTGGACAAATGCCATCTTGATGGATGGCTTTGGAAGTGATGGCCTGGGGGAAAATGGCGTCTGATGGTCCAGATGAAGAAATATGATCCTAGGAGCTCCGCCAGCCAGCACTTCTCAAGCCCTCGCTGCCCACCCGTCTATCCCGCACCGTCTCAGCTTACCTACAAGGCGCTGCACAAGACGGGATGAAGACAAACACACTCAGTAGATGCACAAGTGCAACAAGACACGTACTCACGCCGAGCTCAAGCGCTCCAATGAAGGGACGCAGCACGCGCTGCTCCTCCCCTCATTCTAGCCGCTTATGACATCACTAAGGGCCACCCGGCTGCTCCACCATGGACGGACAAGGTGGGGAGGCAAGACCACGTCACAAGACCACAGGATTCCAACAGGGCACCCCAGCGTTCGAGAAATCAGTGCGTGGTTGGAATTCCATCCCAGCCAAATCCTGGAGAAGCTGGCATGGGCTTGTCGGGACCAAAGTGCAGGACCCGGAGCTTGGTGCTGTTGAGCCTCTTGCTGGGCCTATGGCAAATCCACACTAGGGTCCTTCTTTGCATCCACGGGCGGCTTAGAGCAGCCATCTCTTTCACCTGGATGGAAATAAAGGAAGAGAAATACATAGTACTACTACTAGACTGCTTCGACAGTTTCTTTCCCGAGTGCATTTTTGCCTTTTGGCTTCCATGACGACCTCATTTCCTCCTCCTTTTCTTTGGGGGGAAGCTGCCCCCAGTGCCTGAGCTTCACAAGACAGCAGGAAACATGACACTAAGACAAACGCTTGCCCTGGGTGCAGGGTGGCTGTGCTTTGCCAGGCATATAAAGGAGGGTAGGGCTAGGAAACGCCACGTGGCAGCCCCAAGCCTTGGGGGTCTTGCCAAGTCTGCATTCAGTCACTGTGGCCACAGCTGCTGCCTCACTGCCAGAACGTATCCGAGGATACAGATGGACGCAGGCACTCCTGCTCCTTCTGCAAAGCCCTCCTCTGCACAGCCCGTTAGCTGCTGATCACTGCTACGCCAACCGGGCTCCCCTTTACAGCAGCCCTGGGATAAACACGCCTGTACTCTTCCGTGCAGCAGCGAGCTCCAGGGATGAAGCAGCAGAGAGGAAACCAACAGAATCTACTGCTGCTGAATCCACCAGCTCCTTCTGCCCACCAAGAGTAATACCAAAGCACAGAACACAAGTGGGATAAGCGCATCTCGCACACGGACAAAGGGAATCAAAACAGCTCCTTCGAGAAGAGCTCGTTGGGTAAACCCAGCCTCAGAGACACAAATGCATCTGGTTCCAGTAAATATTTCGGCACCTTGTTGATGAAACGCTGTTCTGTTGCTTGGAGAGCACGAAGCATGCTGTGTTGACAGGCACAGCAGCGCGATGCCCAAGCTGAGCACGCAAACCTCCCCAGCACCCCTGGCCAATGCTGCCAGGGAAATGCACGACCTGCAGCCCCACACGGCTCGCTGCACGGACACTGGGGGGCTGTCTTAGTCTCAGGTGGGATCCATTTTTCTTCAGTGTCTGCTATGATGCTACGACAGTGAGAACACTCTCGTGTTTATAGTTTCTGAGAAGCAGACCTGGACAGAGCCAAGGCCTGTTCTCAGCAAAGCTCTCAAGAAGGAGCTGGGAGGAAACCAAATGAGGACAGCTGATGTCAACGGGCCAAAGGGATATTCCATACCATATGACATCAAGTGGAAGGGGTTATGGACGGGGTGGGAGCTCATCTCACTCTCTTCCTCTGCTTGCCCATTGCTTGGGAGGTGCTGAGCCACTGCTTCTACATCACTTCTTACATACATTCATATATATATGTGTGTGTGTGTGTGTGTGCGTGCATCCATTACTTCTGTCCTTTTCTCTACCTTTGGAAAGAGATTTCTCTCAACATATGAGTTCCACCTTCTTTTTTTTTCCCCCATAATTCTCTCCCCCATCCCACCGGGAAGGGGGGAGTAAGCAAAGGACTCTGTGGTGCTCCACCACACGAGGGCTGCAAAGCAATGGCAGCAGACGTGCAGTGCACTGTCATAAGTGCACATGTACATAAGCAGATGCTCTCATCCACACGTGCAAATCTGAGGGCGAGGAATAAAAGGCTCGCTGGGCCATGGGCAAAGCAGGGAGCAGATGATAGGCAGGAAACAGGAAGGAGTTCAAGACCAGCTCTCCTACACCAAAGACAGGGAGAGCTGAGTCAGCACCACGGGGGGACTTACGACACAGCTTGAGAGCTTACAGAGACCTGAGGTTGCCAAAGGAGGCCGCCAGGGTAACTCTCACCAGTCTTTTGCAGGGCTCTCACGGATGCTTGCGATGCTGACTTCCACTGCCTATGGCATTGGTAGAAAGCCCAGGTGGCAAATGCTCAATTGGTCTGGGTAACGCTTCTATGCTTCCACGGCTAGGACTGAAACAAAAGGAAAAAAAAAAGCATGCAGCCCTATGAAATTTGTCTCTCTACTGCTGCTGTCAGCGTGACATCTACGATGAGCATTACGCGTCCCTGCACCCGACTGAAGATTCATCCAAGTCTGTGGGCACTGTTACCAGCAGTTCCCAGAACATCTTGCGCCACAAAATGCAGCATGCTCCTTTTTTTCACAGGCCCCTCGTTTCTCTCATCAGCCTCAGACTTCACTCCACTTCAACTACACCCATCAGAACAGCCCTTCCGTTCTGCTGAGGTAGGAATCCACTGCTGGGATGTCCCCCACTCCCGTTCCCCGCTATGTCCAGCACCGGCGGGGAAAGGAAGAGACACTGCCATCACCTACCCAGACTTCTTGCAGGGCCTTCCAGACGCTCTCATATCACAGGGAGAAGGGGCACAGCTCTCGTGGCACAAAGCTCAGAGAAGGCTGCAGAAATCAAGGTTGCCACCAAGGTGCTGCTTTCAAACAACGTGACTTAGCGGGCACGAGACGGGAAAGACAAGGTTCCGGTTCAGAAGCCTCCAATCCCCGTGGATGTGGCTGTCTGCAAAGACCACAGCTGCCTGCTTTCCAGCAGGGAGACGCTCACCCAGCAAAGCGCTCACCCAGCAGATGCCTCTCCTACAATCATAGCATCAGCAACGTTGGAAAAGACCTCCATGATCATCCAGTCCAAACATTCCACCTACCACCACCATTTCCTTCCCACTAAGCCACGTCCCTCACTACAACATCCAGTGTCCCTTGAACACCTGCAGGGACAGGAACTCTATCACCTCCCATGGCAGCCCGCTCCAGTGGCTGAGCCACTCACTGGGAGAAGGTCTTCACAACTAACCTCACAGCTTCCTTGCTCTTCCCTGGACACACTTCAGGCTTTCAGGGTCCCCCTTTTAGTGAGGGGCCCAGAACT
The DNA here is from genome assembly GCF_016699485.2 of Gallus gallus. NCBI lineage: Eukaryota > Metazoa > Chordata > Aves > Galliformes > Phasianidae > Gallus > Gallus gallus. Next base: position 82,790,365 of record NC_052572.1, on the reverse strand, counting down.
GAACGCACTAGGAAGCTGTGCCAGAAATGAGGAAAGATTCATTATTTCCCTGAGGCCAGTTCGAGCTCTATCCACTTGGGAACACTGCCTCCCTGTACATTCATAACAATATATGTATTTATACCTACAGAAATCTGTCTAAACTGGGTGGAGAGAGTATCAAATACAAATTGGAGGATCTTTCCAGCATAACATGGATCATTCATGCCTTTTTTGTTGTTGTTTTTGATGTTTCCCCTAAGAGTGTCTTATGGAAACGGATGGGGTGACTCATAGAATTACGCACAGTTTGCTTTCATCACGGTGAAGGCACAGGGCGCATATATATATCATACATCATATAACACAGTTTTGCAACACAGCATCAAGCATCTCAGAAGTGAAATCCTTCCCTGTCTCCATATTAAGCGTTTAACAACAGCTGTGCAGAATTTCCAAAATGACGAGCCTTTCAGTTTTTTCCACACTTGGCATCATTTAATCACTCAGTTTACAAAACAGATATAAATCCTGGGGGGCTTTGCTTCATAACGGGACAGGTTTGGAGTGGGTGTGTTGCTAATTCAGAATGGTGTAAAGTTTCCCAACTTGTGAAAATGTACAAAACACATATTTGGAGACTACGGAAGGAGTCACAACAAACCTGAAGCCTTTCTCCTCACGACTGCACCAAATAATCAATGTTGAAACCTCTCTCATCTGATATTCTCTTTTCAGTAAGGATATGTTTCATTAGAGGATATGGTACGGCCTCGGTGCTTTATTTCCGACCAGCACAATCCAATTGGACTTAGTTGGTACCTTGTGTATGGGGAGCTATTGAATTTATCACCATAGTAGAACTACAGACATTTGGAGTCATCTTCACACTTCATATTTGTACTCCGCCACAAGTAACAGAAGGATTTCAAGGATCAGAGTCCCTCAGTTATGAATTGGACTCCTGCTTTTCTCTCACTTCTTCCTTCTTGCCTGTTTGGATGTTGATCTGAGATCTCTTGCTACATGGGCATAACATCACCCAGCTGAGACTATAAAGTACTCCGAGACCTTCAGTACTTAATGCTGTTTTCTTAAACCTCTAACATGAAACTATTCTCCCACCTGTCCTAACTCACTAGTGTTCTCTAGGAGCTTCCCAGGGAAGATTTATAATAATTTATGCGTTAATCCCCGCGGGTTACCTAGATCATGAACAGAGCTCAGAAGGGGTTAGGAGTAGAGCGACACACAGCTCCGCTTCGCGCTGAGGGCAGTTTTGGCCCTCCGAGCTTGCCGTAGCCACCCTGCGCTCTGGCGCCGGCGGACCGGAAGTACTCGTAGTCACTATGGCAGCCGCCTGCGGGGGGTTTGAGCTGCGAGGCTGTGGGGAACGGTGCCTTTTGAGAACGGTGTTTTTCTGAGCGTTTTATCTTCACCGGGTGGTTTTCTTCCTCGATGTGTTCGAATGAACAGCGATGGAGAGCCCACAGAATTCCATCCGCCCCCGAAGCCCGTCATTATTGACAAGCAGAAGCAGAGAGAGGAGAGGAGGTAGAAGGGGTAGGCCGCGGTGGGGGCCGCCCTCAGATTCCTCAGGGCTCTGAGGCATTGGTACTCGAAAAGTGCGTGTCGGAAGGTGACAGAGACACGGGCCCTGCCTCTGCCTTTGCCTCACATCTCGAGGTCAGCTGGGAGCTGAGTGCAGGTATTCCTGTTTGTGAAATGGAATTCCTCTTGTGCTAAGCATTTTTCATGTCTCCGAAAACCCACCTGCACTGCTTTAAGTGGCACAGTGTTTAAAGTGGTGGTGCTGCCTCTGAGAGGAGAGTGACTGATAGTGATACTGTGCACACTGCGGGTATTGGTCAACAGTTGGCTGCACGTACCCAGCAGTGTGCCCAGGTGGCCAAGAATGCCAGCAGCATCCTGGCCTGTGTCAGAAATAGTGCAGTCAGAAGGACTGGTGAAGCGATCTGCCGGCTGTTCTCAGCACTGGTGGAACTGCACGTCCAGTACTGTGCTCAGTTTTGGGCCCCTCACTAGCAAGAAAGGCACTGGGGCCTGGATCGCGTACAGAGAAGGGCAACAGAGTGGTGAAGGATCTGGGGCACAATATTATGGGAGTGTCTGAAGGAGCAGGGAGTGTTCAGTCTGGAGGAGATTCAAAGGAAACCTCATTTCTCTGCACCACTACCTGAAAGGAGGTTGTGGCTGCGTGGGAGTCAGCTTCTCCTCCCAAGGAGCAGCAGGAGGACAAGAGGTGATGGCCTTCAGTTGTGCCAGGGGAGGTTCAGGTTGGATACTAGGAAAAATGTCCTCTCGAAATGCCCAGGCAGGTGGTGGAATTGTTGTCCCTGGAGGTGTTCAAGCCATTCCCTGGCTCTGAGGCCAAGTCTCCATGCTGTCTGAAACACAGTGACCCCATGCAAATAATCTGTTGGTAGTGGCCCTCTGGCCAGTACTGTGTCAGGAAGCGTGCCTTCAACTTAGCTGCCAGACAGTTGAACTCCAGAGCATAAGGAGATTTCTATGGCACGGTATAATTCATCAGAGCAGAAAAGAGTTTTAAGAGTCCCCTTAAGCTTTGCCAACACAAGATAACCACTTGAATGTGGTGTCTCCTGTAGGCTCTCCTCAGCTGTTTGTAAAAAACAGTAGGAAAAAAATTACTATATTTTACTATCAAGTGATGAAAAAAGTGCTATTTTTCATCTGTATCTCATTTAGACCACTGAAGAAATTCCTGTAAACAAGGTAGGAAGTTTAATTTTTTAGTGGGAACGTAGGCAATAATTTAGTTAACTTTCTGACTGATTCAGGGATTACTATCAGGATGGTGAGCAGTCACCTGGGGTTTCTGCAGGGCTCCATTTCAGAGCCAGATGGAGGACTGCATCAGGGGAGGGTCAGGGTGGAAAAGCTTCTGCACCAGAGGTTGACCATGCACAAAATATGCCAGAGTTCAAGGAGCCTTTGGACACCACTCTCAGACATAGTGTGGCTGGTTTTATGTGGAGGCAGGGGTTGGTTTTATGTGGAGGCAGGGGTTGAACTCCTATGATCCTTGTGAGTCTCTTCCAAGTGGCCATTCTACAATGGCCTGGAAGGCTGTTAAACAGCTTTTGGTTGTGTTAGTTATCAAGGTGATACAAGCATGTAAAATCTGGTATCTTAATGCTACTCCTGTAGGCAAAGAACATTTATAACCAAAGTACCTGCCTTCCTCAGTAGGTAACTTAGGAGACGTGCAAGGAGTAATGGCCTGCAGATGCCTCTGTATTACACTGTGCAGACAGAACAGCCAATGCTATGGAAACCTAATGCTACTGATGTGGGGGTGGAAGGAGCAGTTAGCAAGATGTGCATCTCAGAAGGTCTGGCAGACTGGTAGAAGAATGCTATCCAACTTAGCTTACAGGGAAAAGGAGGAAAGGCTGCTGTCCTATTCTTCTTTCCTTAGTAAGTAACAGAGTTAGAAGCGTAGAAGAGAGTTAACAGCATATCAACTTAAGGACGGTGTAATAAATCAGTGTTATTTAGGTATATGAACAAACATAACAGCCACACAGCCTCCAAATCCCTTTTCTACCACTGGTGTCCAGCAGTCCCTTAGTTTGCTGACAGATCAGGCTGCTCTCTTCTCTTAAAGCAGCACTTGTCTCACTGCTTTGCTTCACAGTCAGAATTCTGACCTTCTGACCTTTTAATACCTTTTTTTCTTTTTTAAAAAAAAATCTTTCCCTCTAGCTGCAGGTCAGAATGAAACCTCAACCATGGTCAAAACGGTGGGAGAGGCCGAAATACAACATAAAAGGAATAAAATTTGAGCTACCTGAGAAAAAAATGAAGGAAGCACAGAAGTGGAAGCAGCCCTGGCTGGAATTCGATATGCTGCGAGAATACGATACTTCAAAATAGAGGAATAAATACGGAGGGAAGCGAGTGAAGAGCTGAACAAGTAACAGCTTTGAGTTCAGTGTAAGAATTGTCAATTTTCAAGTTTCGTATGCAAATAAAAGACAGTGAAATTTCAGCAGTTCTCATCTGAATGTTAAACTGTCCATTCCTGAAAACAGCGTTACAGTGTGTTCAGCCCTGCTTCTGCCTTCCCTTCTAAATCACAGCTAATAGAAGGGGTTTGCAGTTATTGTGTTGTCACTTCCAAATAACTGTTTCTTCTGCCTTTGCCAAGTAGACAGGGGCCAATTGTGAAAATGCTTCACTCAGTAGGTTCAGATGGGGGCTATGGCAGGGAAGCAGATGTACAGAAGCCCAGCTGTACAGTCTGAGAGTACGTGCTGCTTAGCTGTCCCTGTAAAGGCACTTTTGAAATGACATCTGATAAAGCACCAATAGTAACCTGACAACAGAGCAGTAATACCAACGTTTTGAAACCAGCTTGAAAGAATGAAGCCAGATTAGCTGTTACTCCAGTCAGATTGTGTGAATGGGTGTAAGGTTCACCACAAAGTGGCACGGTAGGTTCTCAAGGATACTCAACTGAGTTGGGGCTTTGAGCTCCAGTAAAAATCGCCTTCCCCTGCTTACCAGTCATGACAAGTGACGTCTGCAGCCACTGGAAGAAGCCTCTACAGAGGTAAAGCGAGATGGAACCTATTCCAATTTCATAGCAGCACAAGACTAATTTCTTTGGGAGCAACTTTCAACATGAATAAGGAAGCAGAGGAGACAAAAGCAAGCACGGAGATCACATGCTTCAGCTGATTACCCATCAGTTGTATTTTCTTTGCACTCAGGAAAGTAGAAGTGCACAATTACTTACAACAGAACTCCTAAATCCTGCAGATAATGAAGCGCCAGCAGTGCCACAGTTTTTTTCCATACTTCACATAACATTCCTGTCATGTTCAAGACTTGAAAGCGTTAAAAGTCTCATTAACACAAAGACATCTTTACTTTTCAAAATAATGGTTTTGCTTTTATTTTAAAAGTCATTGTTGTCTATAACACTGATGAATGCTATTTACAATTAAAATAGTTTACAAAAATACATATTCTGTAATAAAAAACAACAGAAAAACCATAGGGAATAAAAGCCCCCAAGAGTTAAATGGAAGACCCATACATAACATTTTAGAGAAGCAGGCAATAGCAAACTTAGCAGAATTTGTGACGCACTGCTGTTTCTACAATAAAACATCCTTTTTATTCTGCAGTAGTAATATTTACTGCACATATACGGAGTTACACAACATTAGAAATCCAACATGGGTACGGTGAAATGAGGTTTAATGGGTCTTAGAGAGAAGCAAAAGGTAAATGTCCTTAGAGAGCCAATTACTAGAAGGTAATTGATCTTCTATCAGTAGATGTTCATAGATCAAACTTCTCACTGCATGCAGAATTCCTGCTTCTGTGTCGGGATCAAAAAGCTATGAAGAACTCACTGTGAGTTTGGTAGAGTTATCTCATTAAGTGGACAATAAGTTATAGTTCAGTGACTCCGGGGTCAGAGTGATTTGGTGTGGTACTGAAAACAGCTTGTGAAGTTGTCTGCTCACCAGCAGTGGTAACGTTACAGGCACTTACTGCAGTCATCCTTCCCAAAAGAACAAAGCAGTGAGGCTTCGTACATATTTTCAGAACACCTGCACTTCACGCTGACCATTGTGATTCTATCTAGGAGTAGATGGCATCAGAAGACATTTGGAAAAAAAAAAAAAATATTTCACAGTAAAACAACTGCAGGCAGTCCACTCATTAAACGTTACCACTTTTTTAGAGTGAGCATCAGGCTTGTTTCAGTAAAAGAACTGCTGCTTCAAAGAAATTTTATTTCCCTATCACAGATTTAAGATGTTCCCGTTTGCACTCTTCAGTGAGCTCTTCAGCAATACGCAGAGCCTTGACTCTCACCAACAGGAGAACAACTTCTTCAGTTTCATCACTATTACAAAAACAAGTTGACATAGCAACACATTCACACCTGACTTCAAAATCAATAAAGCTAAAACGTGCCTTGAGCTACACTGACCACTAACTGCACCCAACGTCTAGAGCCTCAAACTAGCCTGAACTAGTACTGCAAAAGCGATCCATTTTACATTATGGATTGCATCTTTAGTTGTACGTAGATGTTGGAAGTACATCACTGAAAGTGTTAAATGCATGAGGCTTGAGGAATTTAAGAATCATAGAATCATTAAGGTTGGAAAAAAACACAAAGATCATCTAGTCCAACTGTCAACCCATCACCACCATGCCCACTGAACCACGTCCCTAAAAGAAATACTAACATGAAGAATATGAGGAAGTGCTGCATCCCAAAGAACATGTTGTTTGTTACCTGTGGTTATTCCTGTGAAGCATACGTGCTCACTGAACCAAATGCTGGCAGAAGTTCACTGACTCGGGGAGAGTTGACCCACTTCCACGATTTTGGAACCACCTTTCTGGGAAGCATGCAACCACCTGTTCACCCAGAGAGCATTCTGAAAGAAAAAATAGAAAGAAAAAAAAAAGGCTTTCAATAAAACTAAGTCACACCACTTCTGACAGACTTTCCTTTTGGCTAGTTCAGTTATTATTGGCAGTGTTTACTCTTCAAAAAACAAAACCATCATTTTAAGCAGTTATTCCTAAAGCCTAGGAACCAATGCTTGCTTTGAAATTCTTTTATACACCAAGGTCATTAAAAAACAAGGAAACAAACAAAAAAACAACTTCAAATGTTAAATAATTACACTTCAGACTACATCTGTCCCCATGGAAATAAGACCTTATCACCTCTTTACACTTCTCTATGTTTTCTGGCCCTGGTGGTGTGTTGAAGAGGTTCAGACGAAGGTAACGATTCAGCAGCTTGCTCAGTCCCACACCACGGACTGTGTCTTCCTGTACAGTCCCATCCCAAAGGAGAACCTTGGAGAGCAGCTGCAGTAATGGAGAAACAGAACATGCATATCTGATGGCTGAGGGTGCGTTAGAACCTCCTTTTTAAACTCAAAAGATACCATGTCCATCCAATTTCAGTACTCAAAAAACAAGATTTATTCTCTCCAAGCTTACTGCCAATTAGTCACTAAAAAACTACAGATCATAAATAGTATTTTGAAGTAGATTAATTTTACATGTGCCTATGAGCTGTACCCTCATACATACACACATCACCTCCCAGGGAAAAAAAGAGCATGTTACCCTTCCAATTCATTAACAATTTGCTAACATACGCTACATAAGATTAAACGCCACCAGCCTCATAACACAGGTAAGGTTGATAGCCTTGATCCATAGCAGCAAAAAGATCCTTTTGTACTTGACCTCAGAATTATTCGTTAGCAAGAGTTGTCTTCAGTTACCTGTTATCACTGTAGAAATGACTATTTAAAAAGACTTAAGCCCAGCGTAAGAACATGGCTGGTCTCCCCCTCAACACAGAATGGTTAATGTCAAGGTAACTGTTAACCTCAAGGTAGTTCACCCACACAGACACAGTACGTGATCTTAGCAGTCACCAGTCAGAAAGCAGTCGCAAAGCCCACGACTACTGCATACTTCTCTGGAGTGTTTGGCAGGACACTTCCTTTTGACTCCATGAGCTGCTAGGAAAGTTAGACTGTATGATGGCACAAACATCAAAACCTCATCAACTGTACTTCTGCATTAAAATAGTTCCTGTCCTGCTTCTCGCCCAGCCCTTTGTGAGTACTCTCCCATACAATTTCTGGGCATGGTTTAGAGGACATTCCCGATAGGCAGCCTGCAGATGATCACCTGCTTTGAAAGACAGCACCAATAGGGGCTGCACAACGGCAGTCTCAAACACAGATAAGTCACACTAATAAGCTGCTGAACAGATCCAAAGAGTTTAATGCATGACCCGCAGTACTACTTACTCTGGGGTAAACGAATTCATGACTTCACTCCAGAAAAAAAGAGTGGCAAACTGTCAGAAGATACCCAACACAAACACATTTTCAACTGTTCTGCACATCACCACTTCTAAAGAGAACCCTGACAGTGAGGATGGAAAACAAACTGAAAGGAGAAAACTTCAATCTGCAGGGAAAGACCACCGGTCTCGCTTTTAGAAACATGTATTTGACAGGACATTTAAGTCAGGCAATACACAATCTCAGAAGGTGATACCTAGAGTATTATGTCTGTTTCGTGTCTGCCAGGTATCAGCACTAAGCTCCCTCTTGTCTTCTCTGCATCTGTCCATGACAAACCCTTACACAACAGCTTGCCCCAGGAGTGAATATGGCAAGTCCTCAACATTCCCAAATTCCCTGATTTTTCTACAGGAATGTGCAACATGGCAGCAGGAAGCCTATGCAGAGCTGTCACCATGGCCTTGTTAGCACACACAGCAGGGGAACTGGGATGTTAATGTGTTTTCCTGCATCTAAACCTCATCTTTAGTACGAATCCAAACACACTCATAGAGGAAACGGATCTAAGAGGGAATTGAATCACAGGCATTCAGACATTCCTAACTCAGCACTTTACACTGAATAAAGCTATACTAATACACTTATACGCACATGCAGGGATTCTATTCTACAAAAGCAACACGGGCACTGTATGCACATACTGAGGAAACAGACCTATCCACAGAGTGCCAATGACTGATCTCATGGAAGGTTAGCAGGAACAGATGATGAAATTAAAGTCTCTTGACTACGTATCAGAGGTGGGTGAGCATAAATAGCTCACTGACAAAAATAGCTAACCTTCCTATTAAAAACATTAAACTCTCAGGAATCAGATTCGACTGAAGATACATCTCCTCAAAGACGACAGTCTACTTTTAACTAAAATGCTTTTCACAGACAAGATCGGTGCTTTTTCTTTACCTCAACAGCTGACCAAAACCGTCTGCCTTGGAATTTTGAACATGGCGATGATTTGTCTTCCACAGTGCTGGTCAGAAAAAGAGGAAGAGGAAATAAGGATTTTGCTTGACCTGAAAGTAAGACAAGCAGACAATTCATCTCTTAAACACCGATGAATTACAACTATGGGATTCTTTCAGCAGTGACAACCAGAATCAAGGCCTAAGGAAACAGCTGTTAACTGCAACTCCTTGCAATACCCAATGGAATTAGCAGCTGGAAACACTCGAGTATGTGTTTAATGGATTCTCAGCAGAACAGCACTGCTTGTAACCAGACAAACATGCTGCATCAGGCTTAGCAACACTCTTCTCCCAGCTGTGTCTTAACCCCACACCTACCAGACTCTTACCAGTTATCCTCTCTCTAATAGCGTCCAGCAGTAAGCATCAGCAATATCAACTATTTCAGGAAAGAAAGGAGGAGTCAGGAGTAGAAGGGGGAGCAGACCACCACAAATAACACAAGCCCTCAGATACTCCAAGTGAAGATCACAAAACCAGACTCTGGGCTGTGTCCCATAAACTAAGAACTTTCCATTTATGAAAACTTTTAGTTACAGGAGCAAAAAAAGCACTAAGTTGACTGCATAGTTACTCTTGTCGGAATGAGTTCATAAACATCAATGTTTGGTAACTATTCCTACAATGAAACAGTAGAAGGCACATTTGTTCCGTTTGCTCATGGATGTCTACAATATGTTTCACCCACACTTCTGGGGAAAAGGTACAGAAAAATAGAACAAAGGCTAAAAAAAGAGGTTAAGTTGCAGGTAGACTTGGTGGTCTTTAAGGTCTTTCCCAGCCTGAGCAGTTCTATGATTCTATGACTAAAAATAACAATTTTAAAAAGTAAAAAAATAAATTCCCAGGGACAGCTTACCTTTTCGGATACAGAGGGATAAAGACATCCTCCTCTACAGACTGCTTCATCCTCAGGACAACCGTGTTAATCAAATCCTGCCAAAAAAAGAGAAAAAAGGAAAAATATTAACACATCCTCACAAGAAAAGGATCTCACCTTCCACTTACAACAATTTTAGGCAGTTATTTTGTTCATGTGGAAAAGCAAAATGCTAACTCAGCTGAATGCAGGTGCCACTGTATATAATAGACACTAAGATCACGGCTGCATTAAAGACCTGTGAGCAAAGTCTCAGCTTTAACCACCTTTTTTTTTTTTTTTTTTTTTTTTTGATAAAATCCTCTTGGATAACGAGATTAATGTATTTACCAGCTATGAAGTTCTATCAAAAAAACCACAACAAAACACCACAGCTACTATACAAACAGAATCTTATCTAAAGCTTCTTCCTGAAGTCAAGTGTGGCGACTGCATAAACGTTTGTTATTACTTCTTTTCATACTAAGGGCCTAAACATCAACTTAGTTTCACCTACTTTATGCTGGATAAACTCCCAGATTTACATGAGAATAAAACCAGAACTGGGCTAAGTGTATGTTACAGTGAATGTTTACAGTGAATGCATACACTGCATCAAGAACTTCCTTCCCCATTACCACAACAGCCTTTACCTGTTTTGCCTGACTGCATTCCCTTCTGGACAGGACTTGTTTTTCAAACACGTTATCGCAAAGCTGTGTAAGGTTCTCAGTCTGTGAAGTCGATAAAGGATCCCACACATTCTTGGCAAATGCTGAAAAATAGGAATTATTTCATTCATGATATCCAAGTGGCTATCTGCTCTAGTTTCAAGGAAGCAAACATTCAAAAAGCTAAACCTTTCATTTGCAGTAACCTTAACAAGTAATTGTAACTATCAACATAATTTTACATGACCACTTATTTAAGGTTTGATTACCTAGCTGCAGTGAACGTCCTCAAGACAACCTTAATATACCTGTAATTTTTGGCAGGATAGTTTTTTCAATCACTGTAAGCAAAACTTCTTCATCAGGATCATCATCTCTTTTTGATTCAGACGGCTTTTTGGCATCGCTGAATCCTTCTACAGCTCTGAACCAGGGCATCTCTTTCAGGTCTGTAGAATTCTGCTGAAAGATCATTCCCGTTAGTTGTTCAGCTGTCAGGATTGAGAGAAAAAGCTCCATGCAAAAATATATCTAATGAGACCAAAAGATTCTCATTTAACAATTTCACATGGATTCTAATCACGGAATGGACCAAAGCAGCAAGCTAAAACTGAATGTAAAGCTAGATTTCAGAGGGTAGGGTTGTCAAGATGTCAGCAAAAAGCCCCACATTAATAAAGATGCAAGAGATTCATATGCAAGCAACCTGACAAGAGGAAAAGATGTCCTCCTTCCAGTTAACAACACTTATCTCAAGCTCTGGAATGCCTCTATAACCCACGGCAAAGCTCCTGTACAGAAGTCTTCCCTGCAAGCAGCATGCCCCCGTCCTGTCATACTTTGAGATGCCAGAAATAGCCACAGGTCTTGCCAGTTAACAAAGGTGAGTACATCAGAGTAGACAAGTTTGCAAAGACAGTACAGACCAGAAACGTAGCGGAGCACCGCCTACCCAGAAGCCCAGAGGATATCAGAACACACAAACACACACACAGAATTTTTCACAAAAATAAAGTCTGGTGATGCACCTACCTCAAGGGGACTCCAATTTATTAACTGAACTCTGACTAATGGATTTAAAAGCTTAGGCAGGCAAAAACCGATGTAAGCATCGCAGTATGGGTCGGGAAACTTCTCTTTCCGCTCCTGGAATTTCAACAGGATTTCTCTGATGTCACAACAATCTGCACGGACATCTTCAAACATTTTCTTACTCTCTTCTAGAACGTTATCTATGGATAATATTCAATAGGAATGAGAAGAAACAATCACAGAATTTATTGAGGCATAAGCTGAACAGTTCATGCACCTACAGAACAGAAGAAATATCTTTATGATAACAGCATTTGTGCTTCATCTTTCACACCTCTTACACTGAAATGGGTTTTAAAACCAGCACTCTGGCAAAGCCTTTTTCAGGAAAAAAGAGATACAGAAGACCACAAAAAGACTTCTGCGGTTTCGAACAACTGCACAGATTTAAATACCCATTACATTTCATATTTTGTATGTCTCTTAAAAGCTCAGACAGGAAAATCCTTCTTCTGTTATTCAGCAAATACGCATCGTGCCTCTCCCAGCTCCTCGTGACCTGCTCACTAAGGCAGTTCAAATCTCAATTTGAAATACATTCCAACTTTGGACAAAAAACTGATTAAACTAAAGAAGCCTACAATCTTACCTATTCTTCCTAAGGCATTGGTCAGAATTGTTTAAATGCATCAATTCTATGCTGTAGGAAATAAACGATATACCATTCAAAAGGAGTATTTCTTCACTCTCCCTTGAAAATCCTTCTCAATACGGGAGGAATTTTGCTCTCATATCCTGACCAACCTTTGCTCTTCTGGAATTCAGTCACCTCTGTCAGAGCCAGTTCTTCATCACTCGGCATGCCTTCGTGGTGACCAGCTGTTTGTGAACGCTCTCTCAGCTGCCGCCTGCAAGTCCTGCATTCTGTAATGAACTCAGGTGAGTTATTCACCATGTACATACGTAAAAGAAAGCTCAGTGATATACTAAGAACACCCGGTGAGAGCAATAGCCTAAGGAAACACAGTGAGGAAGCAGAAGTAAGTATGCGACCCTAGAGACACAGACTGTAACAGTAAGGTACTTTGTGAGCTGCCAAAGGACATTAAAAGCATCTCTAGCGACCTTCACTTCACCACATTCATACTAGGAACTCCCCCCACCTGAAACACCAAACATCTAACATGGTACTCCATACTATCCCTGCCAGAGGTAGTCTGTAAGAAACTACTGCGCTCTCAACAGTCCATCATCTCAGTTCTATGTAGCTTATGCAACAACTTGCATAGAAACTGTGACTGCATCCAAGTCTCACTGGGGCTAAAAAACGTTAGTCCTGGCACCACATACCATAAGAGCATGCAAAATCAACAAGAAAATTATATTTATATGTATTATTTGCATAGCATACCTCTTGTATGTAATTATTGACATTACTTAACGTTAAAGGTTAACAGTTTGCTTCAAGCAAAGTTTTATTACGTCGTTTTTCAACCAGTAAAACTCTTAAGTCCTTACCTGTGCCTAAACAGTGATGAGTCAAGGCACCAATGCAACTGGAACGGTTTCAGAGCTCCCAGTAACTTAAGGTCAGCAGCAGACCCCGACGTTCAAAATGTAGCACCTGGCCTACGCTGATAACAGAGGGTAGGTTAGATGTAGGTCAGATTCCAATCAGCACGAAGAAAACCCCCCATTAACAAACAGATGGTTTCCATATACCTTGAGCTTTGGAAAGGAAAGGCATTTTTACACATGTGTGTATCATCTCGCTTAGTAACCGCACAGATTTACCTTCACCCCTGTGTAAGTAACAGGAAGCAGATGCACACTTACTACAGTTAGATGTAATGATACGTACCTTCAATGCTCACACGTTTTCAGAAGCTTCATCTTTTCATCACTTTCCAGTCCATCATTACTTGGTTTGCCATTCCCAGCTACCAGAAGACAGGAACAAGACAAAGAGGTGAATGCAGAACACTGATTCTGCTTCTGCTCTTCATTTGGAAACTAACCAAAGTAAATAAAACCTCCTGATGAAAAATTCACAGTGTCCAGCGTAAAGCACAGTCAGTATTATCAGTGAACTGTAGGACAGCTGTGGCTGCTCCCTCGTGCAGGGGGATTGCCAGGTCACAGCCTGAACCGGGAGGTGAGCACCTGTGTGAGCAGAGGGAGGGACCCCAGATCCACCCTTCCTCTCTGCCCTTCCTGGTGACGCTTCCAGCTGTGCTTCCCAGAGTGCACACACACTCAGAGTCTGCATGCTTTGCACCCACCCCACCTGCACACCAGTTAGAACCAGAAAGGGCTACATTCCCAGACTCACTCTTCTCAAGCTGCTGCCAGTTATCAGTCAATCCTTCCTTGTCCTCCTGTTCTACAGTGCCTGCGTCCCAAACAAAGGCTCCACATCACCTTCGTTTGCTTTACACCTTGTAACAAGTGATGGAATACCAGCTCACCGCTTCCCAGTCCTGGATGGAAACGGACAGTGCCTACCACACTCTGTTCCCAGCAATGGAAAAGGCAAACTGAGCCTGCATGTTAAGTTCCAGCTTCCAAACTTTACACATTATTGCATTTAGATTTCAACAGTCAGCTCCCTACCGTCTCCTGTTATTTGTGTCCCCTTGTATGTATGTCCCAAATTACCCCTACTGATTCTTCAGTTCAACAGAGAAGTAGAAGCCAGAAGCATTTTCTGCTTGGGCTGTTCATCTGTATCAGCGTCAGCTGGCTTCAGTGCACACAAGACACAAAACCGGCTGCCCCTACTGACATACTGCAGCATAAGAAAACACAGCATTTCCATCAAATACAACCAGCAACAAAACAGTTGTTCTCTATGTAAGTTCGCTATGTATCTTTTCATGCCCCTGTAGAATTTGTAATTCATAGCAGCACCTGAAGGCTTCTCTCATTCCTGGGCAGTTATCTTTGAACTGTCAATGCTCTCCACGTGTTTTTCATACTCCCTCTGGTGGGCACGGGGCACATCCTGCAATGATGCCATCCTAAAAAAGAACACACTCAGACAATCAAAACCACGACAAGTCAACAGTTAACACACTTCTGAACATCTTCTGCTTAAAACAAAGCACAAAATCCTTGCTAATAGCAGCACCTGCATCGGAGCAAAGAAGAACTGCAAGACTTACCCATACCAACATTTACAGAAGCACTGTGTGTGGACAAGATCCATGCTTTGGAAAACATCACGGGACGAGGCGGTGCGGGTCAACGTCGATCCGCTCGGAGTCGTCGTTTCCGCGGTCTCTGGCGCCCCCGCGTGGCCGATCGGCGGAATGGCGGCCGCGTACGTTCGGTGCCGCCGTGGAAATAGATGAGGGGCAGCCTGGTTTAGGAGGAGGAGATCGCTGAGCCGGCGGTCCGAGAACCGGCAGCTCGCCCGCACGCGTACCGCTTAGGCGCAACAGTTGCTGGTTTGGAGTCGTCGGACGCATGCTCGATACGACCTGGAGGACTAATCACAATAGAGAGCGGCGGATGAGCTGCACAGAGCGGTTACGAAGCCACTTCCGCATTCCTACGCGCACGCGTTGTGCCGCCTGCAGGACTGAGCAGCGGACAGCGGCAGTTCCGCGCATTGGCCACGAGGTGGCGGCAGAGACCGCGGAAAGAACTTGGACGGGATCGATGCGGCCCGCGGCGCAATCGCTGGCGGTCAGTGCTCTGTCGGGATGACGGGGGAAGAACACGGAATGAGAAGTGGGGGGCGGTGGGGGTGAAGACGAAGAAAACAGAGGGAAACTCCTCCAAACTCAGGAAAGCCGTGCTAAGAGCCTTACAAAAAGAAAATAATAATAATAATAATAATAATAAAAAGTTTAAAAATATTACTTTTTGCCAGCATCTGTTGCACTGTTTTTAAATATTCACATACCCAAATTTAACTGCCCAGTACACAAATAAACACCCAGTACAGAATCTGGCACTCCATGGTCCTCCCAGAGCTTGTTACTGCTTTTTAGGCTGCTCTACAGGTATTCTGTCCTATCCCCTTCATTCCCGTGTGTCTTGCCCCCTTCCTTCACCCCGTGCCTTCCCCATTCCTTTTCCAGGCTTTCCCTTTCCTTTCCCCGCTTCCTTCCCCACGCCTTCCCCCTGCAACAGCCCCATGTTCTGCTGCTGTTCTCAGCTGACAATCCTTACACCACACTTTTCAAACACATCGGATCAGACTGCATACTGGCACTGATTCTAAAACAACAACAACAACAAATACATACAGTATTATGCGTGGATAACAAACTCCTACCTGCTTGAAGACCAATAGCAGCTCCTCATCCTGCAGTAACTCCTGCACACGGCCAGGTCTCCGTGCAGGGATTTGGCATCCGCAGTGGCTTCGCAACATTGGATTTGAGTCTTTGACTTCCACCTCAATCTGCTCGACTGCAAACTGCCAGAAAGGAGGAAGAAGGAACGTGCCAGCAGTGGATGCGATCGGCAGAGCCAGCAGGGCATCCCCTGCTTCAAAGGGCACTCTGCCTTTCATCCCCACCGTGGGGCAGCCACTCTCCTGCTTTGCCTCTCCCCAGGGCCTGCAGGGTTTGTTCCATTGCATGCTGTACCCGCATGGCCAGCACGTGCTACGGAGCCCAAGTGGAACACCTGTTGCAGAACAAGCCTTCGCAAGAACAAGACCTACAACCCACAGGAGCTCCCTCTACGAAACAAAACACTTGTGGCTACAGCCACAACTACAAGCTGTCTCAAAACTGTCAGGATACTTTGTTCCATCCCAGGATCCTTCTTCACTTGCAGGCCTTTAGGTCACCATCGCAGTCAAGATTAAAATTTAGGCTACATCCCAGCCACTCAGGCCTCCCGCTGCCATTCGCTTCTATGCTCGAGGGCCCCAGAAAAAGGCCCTGGGCCTTCACAAGTGAAGCAATGCAACCTGACAGGACGGCTCTCTTGCGGAGCAGCAGTGCTTCAGGATTTGATATTCACAAAGGAACTGCAACACCTGAGCAACACAGAGGAAGGCAGCAGGAATAAAAGGGCAAAGCAAGGCAAAACCTCGGGGAAAGAAAGGGAAAGGTGAGAGGAAAATATCACACAGCCTGCAAGGTGCCCTAAAGAGCCATAACAAAGTCTGGCAGCACTGCAAGGCTGTGCAATGGGAAAGATTTGTATATTTACACAGTCCTTACCTGTTCAGGCAACCACTCACCTAGGCTGGGTTCTGGGGAATTATGGGACATGCAGCTTTCCAATCCTGAGCAGCTTATGGACAAGCAAGGAGAAGGACAAAAAGGATGGCAGAGCACCAGAAAACA
>NC_052572.1:82675311-82773528 GCF_016699485.2 Gallus gallus | reverse complement strand
CAATGAAGAGCAGAAGCAGAATCGTGTTCTGCCATTCACACATCTTTGTCTTGTTCTGATGCAGTACCAGTTTCTATGCAAGTTGTTGCATAACTACATAGAACTGAGATGATGGACTGTTGAGTGCGCAGTAAAAGTTTCTTTCAGACTACCTCTGTCATGATGAGTATGGAGTACCATGTTAGATGTTTGCTTGTTTCGGTGGGGGAGTTCCTAGTATGAATGTGGTGAAGTGAAGGTCGTTAGAGATGCTTTTATGTCCTTTGGCAGCTCACAAAGTAACTTATGTTACAGTCTGTGTCTCTAGGTTGCATACTTACTTCTGCTTCCTCAGCGTGTTTCCTTAGGCTATTGCTCTCACCGGGTGTTCTTAGTATATCACTGAGCTTTCTTTTACGTTTGTACATGGTGAATAATCACCTGAGTTCATTACAGAATGCAGGACTTGCAGGCGGCAGCTGAGAGAGCATTCACAAAACAACTGGTCAGCACGAAGGCATGCCGAGTGATGAAGAACATGGCTCTGACAGAGGTGACTGAATTCCAGAAGAGCAAAGTGGGTCGGATGAGAGCAAAATTCCTCCCGTATTGAGAAGGATTTTCAAGGAGAGTGAGGAATACTCCTTTTGAATGGTATATCGTTTATTTTCTACAGCACAGAATTGATGCTTTCAAACATTTTGACCAATTGCCTGAAGAAGAATAGGTAAACATGTAGGTTCTTTTTTAGTTTAATCAGTTTTTTGTCCAAAGTTGGAATGTATTTCAAATTGAGATTTAACTGCCTAGTGAGCAGGTCACGAGGAGCTGGAGAGGCACGATGCGTATTTGCTGAATAACAGAAGAAGGATTTTCCTGTCTGAGCTTTTAAGAGACATACAAAATTGAAAATGTAGTGGTATTTAAATCTGGCAGTTGTTCAAAACCGCAGAGGTGTTTTTGTGTCTTCTGTATCTTTTTTTTTTCTGAAAAAGGCTTTGCCAGAGTGCAGGACGGGGCATGCTGCTTGCAGGGAAAGACTTCTGTTACAGGAGCTTGCCGTGGGTTACAGAGGCATTCCCGAGCTTGCGATAAGTGTTTGTTACATAGAAGGGGATATCTTTTCCTCTTGTCAGGTTGCTTGCGTATGAATCACTTGCATCTTTATTAATGTGGAGCTGTTGCTGACATTTTGACAACCCTACCCTCTGAAATCTAGCTTTACATTCAGTTTTAGCTTGCTGCTTTGGTCCATTCAGTGATTAGAATCCATGTAAAACTGTTTAATGAGAATCTTTTGGTATCATTAGATATATTTCTGCATGGAGTTTTTCTCTCAATCCTGACAGCTGAACAACTATACGGGAATGATCTTTCAGCAGAATTCTACAGACCTGAAACAGATGCCCTGGTTCAGAGCTGTAGAAGGATTCAGCGATGCCAAAAAGTCGTCTGAATCAAAAAGAGATGATGATCCTGATGAAGAAGTTTTGCCTAGAGTGATTGAAAAAACTATCCTGCCAAAAATTACAGGTATATTAAGGTTGTCTTGAGCACGTTCCTGCAGCTAGGTAATCAAACCTTAAGTAAGTGGTAATGTAAAATGATGTTGATAGTTACAATTACTTGTTAGGTTACTGCAAAGGAAAGGTTTAGCTGTTTGAATGTTTGCTTCCTTGAACTAGAGCAGATAGCCACTTGGATATCATGTATGAATAATTCCTATTTTCAGCAATTTGCCAAGAATGTGTGGGATCCTTTATCACTTCACAGACTGAGAAACCTTACACAGCTTTGTGATAACGTGTTTGAAAAAACAAGTCCTGTCCCATGAAGGGAATGCAGTCAGGCAAAACAGGTAAAGGCTGTTGTGGTATGGGAAGGAAGTTCTTGATGCAGGTGTATGCAATTCACTGTAAACATTCACTGTAACATACACTTAGCCCCAGTTCTGGCTTTTATTCTCATGCAAGATCTGGGAGTTTATCCAGCATAAAGTAGGTGAAACTAAGTTGATGTTTAGGCCTTAGTATGAAAAGAAGTATAACAAACTTTATGCAGTCGCCACACTTGACTTCAGGAAGAAGTTTTAGAGAAGATTCTGTTTGTATAGTAGCTGTGGTGTTTTGTTGTGTTTTTTTTAATAGAACCTCATAGCTGTAAATACATTAATCTCGTTATCCAAGAGGATTTTGTTTAAAAAAAAAAAAGAAGGAAAGAAAGATGGTTAAAGCTGATACTTGCTCACAGGTCTTCAATGCAGCCGTGATCTTAGTGTCTATTATATACAGTGGCACCTGCATTCAGCTGAGTTAGCATTTTGCTTTTCCACATGAACAAATGTGCCTTCTACTGTTTCATTGTAGGCATAGTTTACCAAACATTGATGTTTATGAACTCATTCCGACAAGAGTAACTACGCAGTCAGCTTAGTGCTTTTTTGCTCCTGTAACTAAAAGCTTTCATAATGGAAAGTTCTTAGTTTATGAGGCACAGCCAGAATCTGGTTTTGTGATCTTCACTTAGAGTAAGTGAGGGCTTGTGTTATTTGTGGTGGTCTGCTCCCCCTTCTACTCCCGACTCCTCCTTTCTTTCCTGAAATAGTTGATATTGCTGATGCTTATTGCTGGACGCTCTTAGAGAGAGGATAACTGGTAAGAGTCTGGTAGATGTGAGGTTAAGACACAGCTGGGAGAAGAGTGTTGCTAAGCCTGATGCAGCATGTTTGTCTGGTTACAGGCAGAGCTGTTCTGCTGAGAATCCATTAAACACATACTCGAGTGTTTCCAACTGCTAATTCCATTGGGTATTGCAAGGAGTTTCAGTTAACAGCTGTTTCCTTAGACCTTTATTCTGGTTGTCACTGCTGAAAGAATCCCATAGTTGTAATGCATTGGTGTTTAAGAGATGAATTGTCTGTTTGTCTTACTTTCAGGTCAAACAAAATCCTTATTTCCTCTTCCTCTTTTCTGACCAGCACTGTGGAAGACAAATCATCGCCATGTTCAAAATTCCAAGGCAGACGGTTTTGGTCAGCTGTTGAGGTAAAGAAAAAACACCGATCTTGTCTGTGAAAATCATTTTAGTTAAAAGTAGACTGTCGTCTTTGAGGAAATGTATCTTCAGTCAAATCTGATCCTGAGAACTTAATGCATTTTAATAGGAAGGTTAGCTGTTTTTGTCAGTGAGCTATTTATGCTCACCCACCTCTGATACGTAGTCAAGAGACTTTAATTTCATCATCTGTTCCTGCTAACCTTCCATGAGATCAGTCATTGGCACTCTGTGGATAGGTCTGTTTCCTCAGCATGTGCATACAGTGCCCATGTTGCTCTTGTAGAATAGAATCCCTGCATGTGCGTATAAGCGTATTAGTATAGCTTTATTCAATCTAAAGTGCTGAGTTATGTCTGATTAAGTGCTGAATGTCTGAATGCCTGTGATTCAATTCCCTCTTAGATCTGTTGCCTCTATGAGTGTGTTTGGATTCGTACTAAAGATGAGGTTTGGATGCAGGAAAACACATTAACGTCCCAGTTCCCCTGCTGTGTGTGCTAACAAGGCCATGGGTGACAGCTCTGCATAGGCTTCCTGCTGCCATGTTGCACATTGCTGTAGAGAAATCAGGGAATTGGGAATGTTGAGGACTTGCCATATTCACTCCTGGGGCAAGCTGTTGTGTAAGGCTTTGTCATGGACAGAGCAGAGAAGACAAGAGGGAGCTTAGTGCTGATACTGGCAGACAAGAAACAGACATAAGATTCTGGTATCACCCTCTGAGATTGTGTATTGCCTGACTTTAAATGTCCAGTCAATACATGTTTCTAAAAGCGAGACCAGTGGTCTTTCACTGTGGATTGAAGTTTTCTCCTTTCAGTTTGTTTTCCATCCTCACTGTCAGTCTTCTCTTTAGAAGTGGTGATGTGCAGAATGGTTGAAAATGTGCTTATGTTGGGGATCTTCTGACAGTTTGGAGAGAATAAATCCTGTTTTTGAGTACTGAGATTGGATGGACATGGTATCTTTTAAGTTTAAAAAGGAGGTTCTAATGCACCCTCAGCCATCAGATATGCATGTTCTGTTTCTCCATTACTGCAGCTGCTCTCCAAGGTTCTCCTTGGGGATGGGACTGTACAGGAAGACACAGTCCGTGGTGTGGGACTGAGCAAGCTGCTGAATCGTTACCTTCTTCTGAACCTCTTCAACACACCACCTGGGCCAGAAAACATAGAGAAGTGTAAAGAGGTGAAGGTCTTATTTCCATGGGGACAGATGTAGTCTGAAGTGTAATTATTTAACATTTGAAGTGTTTTTTTGTTTGTTTTCTTTGTTTTTTAATGACCTTGGTGTATAAAAGAATTTCAAAGCAAAGGAGAAGTCTCCTTCTTTCAAAGGAGAAGTCTGCAGAAGTGGTGTGACTTAGTTTTATTGAAAGCCTTTTTTTTTCTTTTTCTTTTCTTTCAGAATACTCTCTGGGTGAACAGGTGGTTGCATGCTTCCCAGAAAGGTGGTTCCAAAATCTTGGGAAGTGGGTCAACTCTCCCCGAGTTCAGTGAACTTCTGCCAGCATTTGGTTCAGTGAGCACCTATGCTTCACAGGAGTAACCACAGGTAACAAACAACATGTTCTTTGGGATGCAGCACTTCCTCGTATTCTTTATGTTAGTATTTCTTTTAGGGACGTGGTTCAGTGGGCATGGTGGTGATGGGTTTGACATTTGGACTAGATGATCTTTGTGGTTTTTTCCAACCTTAATGATTCTATGATTCTTAAATTCCTCAAGTCTCATACATTTAACACTTTCAGTGATGTACTTCCAACATCTACGTACAACTAAAGATGCAATCCATAATGTAAGATGGATCGCTTTTGCAGTACTAGTTTCAGGCTAGTTTGAGGCTCTAGACGTTGGGTGCAGTTAATGGTCAGTGTAGCTCAAGGCAGGTTTTAGCTTTATTGATTTTGAAGTCAGGTGTGAATGTGTTGCTATGTCAACTTGTTTTTGTAATAGTGATGAAACTGAAGAAGTTGTTCTCCTGTTGGTGAGAGTCAAGGCTCTGCGTATTGCTGAAGAGCTCATTGAAGAGTGCAAAAGAGAACATCTTAAATCTGTGATCAGGAAATAAGGATTTCTTTGAAGCAGCAGTTCTTTTACTGAAACAAGCCTGATGCTCACTCTAAAAAAGTGGTCATGTTTAATGAGTGGACTGCCTGCAGTTGTTTTACTGTGAAATATTTTGGTTTTTTTTTCCAAATGCCTTCTGATGCTGTCTACTCCTAGACAGAATCACAATGGTCAGTGTGAAGTGCAGGTGTTCTGAAATATATGACGAAGCCTCACTGCTTTGTTCTTTTGGGAAGGATGACTGCAGTAAGTGCCTGTAACGTTACCACTGCTGGTGAGCAGACAACTTTCTCAAGCTGTTTTCAGTACCACACCAAATCACTCTGACTCGGGAGTCACTGAACTCTAACTTATTGTCCACTTAATGAGATAACTCTACGAAACTCACAGTGAGTTCCTCATAGCTTTCTGACCCTGACACAGAAGCAGGAATTCTGTATGCAGTGAGAAGTGTGATCTATGAACATCTACTGATGGTAAATGGCAGTTCAGGAAGGTAAGAAGTTGCACAGGAGAACGTCTTAACTACACTTACTCTTCTCCAGAGTATGATTTGTAGTGGAGCTTTGTACTTGAGATACAGGACTGGACTTTTGTGCACACACCTGGAGTTGTCACCCGCCCTCATTTATCAGACGAGCAGAACAACAACTCCAGTTACCTTCTAGTAATTGGCTCTCTAAGGACATTTACCTTTTGCTTCCCTGTAAGACCCATTAAACCTCATCTCATTGTACCCGTGTTAGATTTCTAATGTTGTGTAACTTCATATATGTGCAGTAAATATTACGCTGCAGAATAAAAAGGATGTTTTATTGTAGAAACAGCAGTGTGTCACAAATTCTGCTAAGTTTGCTATTGCCTGCTTCTCTAAAATGTTGTGTATGGGTCTTCCATTTAACTCTTGGGGGCTTTTATTCCCTATGGTTTTTCTGTTGTTTTTTATTACAGAATATGTATTTTTGTAAACTATTTTAATTGTAAATTGCATTCATCAGTGTTATAGACAACAATGACTTTTAAAATAAAAGCAAAACCATTATTTTGAAAAGTAAAGATGTCTTTGTGTTAATGAGACTTTTAACGCTTTCCAGTCTTGAACACGGCAGGAATGTTATGTGAAGTATGGAAAAAACTTTGGCACTGCTGGCGCTTCATTATCTGCAGGATTTAGGAGTCTGTTGTAAGTAATTGTGCACTTCTACTTTCCTGAGTGCAAAGAAAATACAACTGATGGGTAATCAGCTGAAGCATGTGATCTCCGTGCTTGCTTTTGTCTCCTCTGCTTCCTTATTCATGTTGAAAGTTGCTCCCAAAGAAATTAGTCTTGTGCTGCTATGAAATTGGAATAGGTTCTATCACGCTTTACCTCTGTAGAGGCTTCTTCCAGTGGCTGCAGACGTCACTCGTCATGACTGGTAAGCAGGGGAAGGCGATTTTTACTGGAGCTCAGAAGCCCCATCCCAGTTGAGTATCTTTGAGAACCTACTGTGCCACTTTGTGGTGAACATTGCACCCATTCACACAATCTGACTGGAGTAACAGCTAATCTGGCTTCATTCTTGCAAGCTGGTTTCAAAACGTTGGTATTACTGCTTTGTTGTCAGGTTACTATTGGTGCTTTATCAGATGTCATTTCAAAAGTGCCTTTACAGGACAGCTAAGCAGCACTTACACTCAGATTGTCCAGCTGGGCTTCTGTACATCTGCTTCCCTGCCATAGCCCCCTTCTGAACCCACTGAGTGAAGCATTTTCACAATTGGCCCCTGTCTACTTGGCAAAGCAGAAGAAACAGTTATTTGGAAGTGACAACACAATAACTGCAAACCCCTTCTATTAGCTGTGATTTAGAAGGGAAGGCAGAAGCAGGGCTGAACACACTGTAACACTGTTTTCAGGAAGGGACAGTTTAACATTCAGATGAGAACTGCTGAAATTTCACTGTCTTTTATTTGCATACGAAACTTGAAAATTGACAATTCTTACACTGAACTCAAAGCTGTTACTTGTTCAGCTCTTCACTCGCTTCCCTCCGTATTTATTCCTCTATTTTGAAGTATCATACTCTCTCAGCATATCGAATTCCAGCCAGGGCTGCTTCCACTTCTGTGCTTCCTTCATTTTTTTCTCGGGTAGCTCAAATTTTATTCCTTTTATGTTGTATTTCGGCCTCTCCCACCGTTTTGACCACTGGTTGAGGTTTCATTCTGACCTGCAGCTAGAGGGAAAATTAAAAAAAAAAGAAAAAGGAAAAAAAGAAAGGTATTAAAAGGTCATATGGTCAGAATTCTGACTGTGAAGCAAAGCAGTGAGACAAGTGCTGGTTTAAGAGAAGAGAGCAGCCCGATCTGTCAGCAAACTAAGGGACTGCTGGACACCAGTGGGAGAAAAGGGATTTGGGGGCTGTGTGGCTGTTACGTTTGTTCATATACCTAAATAACACTGATTTATTACACCGTCCTTAAGTTGATATGCTGTTAACTCCCTTCTACGCTTCTAACTCTGTTACTTACTAAGGAAAGAAGAATAGGACAGCAGCAGTTTCCTTTTCCCTGTAAGCTAAGTCGGATAGCATTCTTTTACCAGCCTGCCAGACCTTCTGAGATGCAGATCTTGCTAACTGCTCCTTCCACCCCCCACATCAGTAGCATTAAGTTACCATAGTGCTGGCTGTTCTGTCTGCACAGTGTAATACAGAGGCATCTGCAGGCCGTTACTCCTTGCACGTCTCCTAAGTTACCTACTGAGGAAGGCAGGTACTTTGGTTATGAATGTTCTTTCCCAACAGGAGTAGCATTTAGGTACCAAATTTTACATGCTTGTATCACCTTGATAACTAACACAAGTAAAAGCTGTTTAACAGCCTTCCAGGCCATTGTAGAATGGCCACTTGGAAGAGACTCACAAGGATCATAGGAGTTCAACCCCTGCCTCCCCATAAAACCAACCCCTGCCTCCACATAAAACCAGGCACACTATGTCTGAGAGTGGTGTCCAAAGGATCCTTGAACTCTGGCATATTTGGGCCTGGGCAACCTGTTCTGTGCACGGTCAACCTCCGGGGCAGAAGCTTTTCCACCCTGACCCTCCCCTGATGCAGTCCTCCATCTGGCTCTGAAATGGAGCCCTGCAGAAACCCCAGGTGACTGCTCACCATCCTGATATAATCCCTGTATCAGTCAAAAAGTTAACCAAATTATCGCCTACGTTCCCACTAAAAAATTAAACTCCTGCCTTGTTTACGGGAATTTCTTCATGGTCTAAATGAGACACAGATGAAAAAAACACTTTTTCATCACTTCATAGTAAAAGATAATAATTTTTTTCCTACTGTTTCTTACAAACAGCTGAAGAGAGCCTCCAGGAGACACCACATTCAAGTGGTTATCTTGTGTTGGCAAAGCTTAAGGGGACTCTTAAAACTCTTTTCTGCTCCGATGAATTATACCGTGCCATAGAAATCTCCTTATGCTCTGGAGTTCAACTGTCTGGCAGATAAGCTGAAGGCACACTTCCTGACACAGTACTGGCCAGAGGGCCACTACCAACAGATTATTTGCATGGGGTCACTGTGTTTCAGACAGCATGGAGACTTGGCCTCAGAGCCAGGGAATGGCTTGAACACCTCCAGGGACAACAGTTCCACCACCTGCCTGGGCATTTTGAGAGGACATTTTTCCTAGTATCCAACGTGAACCTCCCCTGGCACAACTGAAGGCCATCACCTCTTGTCCTCCTGCTGCTCCTTGGGAGGAGAAGCTGACTCCCACCCAGACACAACCTCCTTTCAGGTAGTGGTGCAGAGAAATGAGGTTTCCTTTGAATCTCCTCCAGACTGAACAATCCCTGCTCCTTCAGACACTCCCATGATATTGTGCCCCAGATCCTTCACCACTCTGTTGCCCTTCTCTGGACGCGATCCAGGGCCCCAGTGCCTCTCTTGTAGTGAGGGGCCCAAAACTGAGCACAGTACTGGACGTGCAGTTCCACCAGTGCTGAGAACAGCCGGCAGATCGCTTCACCAGTCCTTCTGACTGCACTATTTCTGACACAGGCCAGGATGCTGCTGGCATTCTTGGCCACCTGGGCACACTGCTGGGTACGTGCAGCCAACTGTTGACCAATACCCCAGTGTGCAACGTATCACATCATCCCTCTCCTCTCAGAGGCAGCACTGCCACTTTAAACACTCCGCCGCTCAAAGCAGTGCAGGTGGGTTTCGGAGACATGAAAATGCTTAGCACAAGAGGAATTCCATTTCACAAACAGAAATACGTGCACTCAGCTCCCAGCTGACCTCGAGATGTGAGGCAAAGGCAGAGGCAGGGCCCGTGTCTCTGTCACCTTCCGACACGCACTTTTCGAGTACCAATGCCTCAGAGCCCTGAGGAATCTGAGGGCGGCCCCCACCGCGGCCTACCCCTTCTACCTCCTCTCCTCTCTCTGCTTCTGCTTGTCAATAATGACGGGCTTCGGGCCCGGATGGAATCCTGTGGGCTCTCCATCGCCGTTCATTCGACACATTGAGGAAGAAAACCACCCGGTGAAGATAAAACGCTCAGAAAAACACTGTTCTCAAAAGGCACTGTTCCCCACAGCCTCGCAGCTCAAACCCCCCGCAGGCGGCCGCCATAGTGACTACGAGTACTTCCGGTCCGCCGGCGCCAGAGCGCAGGGTGGCTACGGCAAGCTCGGAGGGCCAAAACTGCCCTCAGCGCGAAGCGGAGCTGTGTGTCGCTCTACTCCTAACCCCTTCTGAGCTCTGTTAGTTATCTGATGGGTGTATTGAAGTGGAGGGTATTTGACGCTGCTTAGAGAAACGAGGGGCCTGTGCAAAAAAGGAGCGTGCTGAATTTTGTGGTGCAAGATGTTCTGGGAACTGCTGCTAACAATGCCCAGCAGGCTTCCTTTTTGCTGGGGAGAGGTTTAGCAAGGATTTTTTATATGAAAAGAGTTCATCCTATATTTCCTTTCCACTGACCTTCCGTCGTACTGCTTGAGAAATTGCTATGTCTTGCTGTAGAGAATGCACATGCACCTGCACCTGTATCTGCACAAAGAATCATCTAAACATCACTGTCCGTGTTTCTTTTTGGCACTGGGATGGAGCTGTGTGGAACACAGACTTGGATGAATCTTCAGTCGGGTGCAGGGACGCGTAATGCTCATCTTAGATGTCACGCTGACAGCAGCAGTAGAGAGGCAAATTTCATAAGGTTTCATGTTTTTTTTTTTTTCCTTTTGTTTCAGTCCTAACCGTGGAAGCATAGAAGCGTTACCCAGACCAATTGAGCATTTCTCACATGTGCTTTCTACCAATGACACAGGGCAGTGGAAGTCAGCACCAGAAGCATCTGTAACAGCCCTGCAAAAGACTGGTGAGAGTTACCCTGGCAGCCTCTTTTGGCAACCTCAGGTCTCTGCAAGCTGTTAAGCTGTGTCGTAAGTCCTCCCGTGGTGCTGACTCAGCTCTCCCTGTCTTTGGTGTAGGAGAGCTGGTCTTGAACTCCTTCCTGTTTCCTGCCTATCATCTGCTCCCTGCTTTGCCCATGGCCCAGTGAGCCTTTTACTACTCGCCCCCAGATTTGCATGTGTGGATAAGAGCATCTTGATTTCTGTGTTTGGCTGAGCGGGTAGAGCAGGGCAAGGGGGCTGATTTGGACGTGCCGCTTTCCAAATACGGTGCTGTTGGCGTGGCAGTGCTTCTGGCGTTGCAAATTGTGTCAGATGTCAATGAATTCCTTGGAATCTGTTGAGTTGAGTTGTGTAGGTTTTATTCTGGAGCTGAACCCTTCCTGGCCGCTTCTGTGCATAGCCATGGCCTTTGCTTCTTTCTTTCCTCCTCTCTTTGTTGTGTTTGGCACTGTGCAAGCCGTGAATTGCCAGGAAGCAGCTGAAAGTGCTCTGGAGTTGTAGGGGACAAACTCCCAAGAAACAATGTGCAGCTTCAAAACCCCAAAGTTTGGAAAGATGAGAGGTGCGCAGCGCTCTGCCTGGTGCAGGACACGATGTGCTCTGCAAGGCGCTTTCCATGAAGACCTCAGGTCTGTGCTGAAACTGCATCTAAAGCAGCCCAGTGCCCTGTGCTTGTTGTACCCGGAGGTATCGGTGCCAGGGGTTGCTGCTGTGTTTGCAATGCCATTGTGTCAGCAGGGTGACGTTCATGGCGTGCGATGCCCTCGGTCATTGAAGGCATCCTTGCAAATGTTTCTACTGAGGGCCATGTTTCATTGACAGCATAGGTTGTTTTCTGGAAAGTGAAACAGTGTGCTTGTGTACGTCAAGACCACATTCATTTCCAAGTGACCACAGTGCAGTTCACATCTGCTGCCATTGCCCCTCGGCCGTCTTGTGGTTGAAGCCGGTGGGTGCTCAGAACCACAGCGTCCTTTGCTTACTGCCCCCTTCCCGGTGGGATAGGGGAGAGAACTGTGGGCGAAGAAAAAGAAGGTAGAACTCATGTGTTGAGAGAAATCTCTTTCCAAAGGTAGAGGAAAGGACAGAAGTAATGAATATCTATCTATCTATCTATTTATCTGACTGTCTATCTATCTACCTATCTATCTATCATTGAGTGTATCTAATGAGTGATGTAGAAGCACTGGCTCAGCACCTCCCAACCAATGGCCAAGCAGAAGAAGAGAGAAGAGAGTGAGATGAACTCCCACCCCATCCAAAACCCATTCCACTTGATGTCATATGGTATGGAATATCCCTTTGGCCCGTTGACGTCAGCTGTCCTCATTTGGTTACCTCCCAGCTCCTTCTTGAGAGCTTTGCTGAGAACGGCCTTGGCTCTGTCCAAGTCTGCTTCTCAGAAACTATAAACATCAGAGTGTTCTCACTGTTGTAGCATCATAAGAGAGACTGAAGAAAAATCGATCCCACCTGAGACTAAGGCAGCCCCCCAGTGTCTGTGCAGTGAGACGTGTGGGGCTGCAGGTTCTGCATTTCCCTGGCAGCATTGGGCAGGGGTGCTGGGGAAGTTTGCGTGCTCAGCTTGGGCATCGCACTGCTGTGCCTGTCAACACAGCATGCTTCGTGCTCTCCAAGCAACAGAACAGCGTTTCATCAACAAGGTGCCGAAATATTTACTGGAACCAGATGCGTTTGTGTCTCTGAGGTTGGGTTTACCCTACGAGCGCTTCTCGAAGGAGCTGTTTTGATTCTCTTTGTCCGTGTGCGAGATGCGCTTATCCCACTTGTGTTCTGTGCTTTGGTATTACTCTTGGTGGGCAGAAGGAGCTGGTGGATTCAGCAGCAGTAGATTCTGTTGGTTTCCTCTCTGCTGCTTCATCCCTGGAGCTCGCTGCTGCACAGAAGAGTCCAGGCGTGTTTATCCCAGGGCTGCTGCAAAGGGGAGCCCGGTTGGCACAGCAGTGATCAGCAGCTAACGGGCTGTGCAGAGGAGGGCTTTGCAGAAGGAGCAGGAGTGCCTGCGTCCATCTGTACCCTCGGATACGTTCTGGCAGTGAGGCAGCAGCTGTGGCCACAGTGACTGAATGCAGACTTGGCCTGGAGCTGCCACGTGACGCTTCCTAGCCCGCTAGTATACCTGGCAAAGCACAGCCACCCTGCACCCACAGCAAGCGTTTGTCTTAGTGTCATGTTTCATGTGAAGCTCAGGCACGGGGGGCAGCTTCCCCCCAAAGAAAAGGAGGAGGAAATGAGGTCGTCATGGAAGCCAAAAGGCCAAAATGCACTCGGGAAAGAAATTGGCAATGCAGGCTGGTAGTAGTGCTGTGTTTCTCTTCCTTTATTTCCATCCAGGTGCAAGAGATGGCTGCTCTAAGCCGCCCTTGGATGCCGAGAAGGACCCTAGTGTGGATTTGCCATAGGCCCAGCAAGAGGCTCTACAGGACCAAGCGCCGGGTCCTGGACTTTGGTCCCGACAAGCCCATGCCAGCTTCTCCAGGATTTGGCTGGGATGGAATTCCAACCACGCACTGATTTCTCGAACGCTGGGGTGCCCTTTTGGAATCCTGTGGTCTTGTGACGTGGTCTTGCCTCCCCACCTTGTCCGTCCATGGTGGAGCAGCCGGGTGGCCCTTAGTGATGTCATAAGCGGCTAGAATGAGGGGAGGAGCAGCGCGTGCTGCTTCCCTTCATTGGAGCGCTTGAGCTCGGCGTGAGTACGTGGCTTGTTGCACTTGTGCATCTACTGAGTGTGTTCGTCTTCATCCCGTCTTGCGCAGCGCCTTGTAGGTAAGCTGAGACGGTGTGGGATAGACGGGTGGGCCGCGAGGCCTTGAGGACTGCTGGCTGGCAGAGCTCCTAGGATCATATTGTTTAGTCTTGACCGTCAGAGGCCATTTTCCCCCGGGCCATCACTTCCAAAGCCATCCATCAAGGTGGCATTTGTGCCAGGGTTCTTCCCTGGTTCTTCCCTTTGCTCAATTGTGCAAGCTCACTGACCTGCTCTTTCTCCCTCCCCTCCCCCACCCTCCGCCTGCTCCCTTGGTGCAGCTTTTGCTCGTGGAAGATCAGAGCAAAGTGACAAGGAACGGCTGCGGGTTCAAGGATCTGCTTCTCCCTTGTTCTGATCTCTTGTCAGGTACGTGCCATGTTTTGTATTTCCACATGGTTCAGCAGCCCGTGTTTAGTCACACCGTGTGTAGTAACACAGCCTCGTCCAGCTGAAATGCAGCTCTGGTCACGTGTGGGTTTTTTCCACTTCCCCTCCAGCTCAACCCTCAGCAGGATGCTGCCTGTAGTGCTGGGAGCAGCTGGTGTGAAGGAAGGCAATCCCTTAGGCAAAGAGCCCTAGCCCCACTCTGTGCAGAGCTGCAGAACGTGAGCCAGGGGCAGAAGCGTGCATGCTTGGCTGTGTGAGTGTGCCCGACAGCTGTAGGGAGCACAGCAGAGATGCAGGCAGCGAAATGCGTGGGCAAGGCTGCGGCCGGCGCTGGTGGTGAGGCTGCTGCTGGGAGCCGGGGGCTGGGGAGCAGCTCCAGCCCCAGCAGTGACACCTCTCCCTGGCCTGCTACTGCGCTCTCAGCGTGCTGCGGGCAAATGCATCTGCTGCTTTGTGCCAGAGTCCCCATCTGCTAGCAGAGGGACAGCGACTTGGTCCAGTGCTGCGTATTGCAACAGCTGTCCCGTTTGAATAGACTGCACACAGTTGTTGTTTCTAGAAGTAGTTCTGAAGAAGTCTCTTGATCCAGTGCTGTGTGAGCACAGGAAATGTGTTTCTTTTCTGTTGCAGCTTGTCGCGCCTGCTGTGATGGGCATCACGAGCAGCGAGATCAGCCGTGGGCCTGACCGGGCGTTGACGGAGGTACAGTGTGAAGCTCTGCTTGGTCTCTGTTCCCTGCCTTGAGCCAGCAGAATGAGCCACAGTTGTGCTCTCCTGCTTTTCAAGAGAGAGAGCATCCTTCCGGCTCTCTCGGTGTCACTGAAGAGCTGCCTTAAAAGCTTCATTTCCTTGCTAGTGGCATCGAGATGGCACCCTGAAATCCTCCTTGGTTGTCCTCAGCTCCTCACCATGGCCTGTGCTTTCTGTTTCAGCCTGAGAACCAGGGGAAGCCTCTGCTGGTCTGTGAGGAGTCATCTCTTAATATTCCAGCTATTGCTGCTGGCCATGTTATTAAGAGATACATTGCCCAGGCAGCGGATGAGCTCTCCTTGGAGGTAAGCAGATAAAGAAGGCGTTCCTTGTTGTCACAGACAGAAGAGTATACCGTGTGAATGCATCAGGAATATTCTCAGACACCTTCAGAATGCCTTGTGAGGCGAAGCCCAGAAGATGCAGGTCCAGATAGGACTTGCACTGGGTTGGATGCAGGGAGGAGTTCAGCCATGTCTAAAAGACGTTTTGATTTGGCATGCTTGCACTGTATTCTGTCTGGTGTGTAAGGCAGTGACTCTTGTACCTCCAAGTTCAGCTTTCCCACGGGAAATGCCTGAAGAGCTGCCCCGGTGCAATTGCTCTCAAGCTGTGCGCTCTTTGGCAGTGCAGAAGAAGGGTGCCATTTCAGCTGTGCTTTCCTCCCAGCTGTGCTGACGCTGGGATTGATGTTGCAATGTCTTGCAGGTGGGAGACCTGGTGTGCGTTCTTGATATGCCAGCAAAGGAGCAGAGCCCCTGGTGGAGAGGCAAGCATGGCTTTCAGGTAGGCACGAGCTTCAGACTCATGGGCGCAATTGCAGTCAAGTGAGGAACGTCAGCTTTGAGCTGCTCAGCCTCCACAGGGTGGCTTCTGGACGTCAACAGTTTCTCTATGTCGCTGTCAGAGGCCTTTCCCTTTGGCTCTGGGCTGGGTGGGAAACTGTCTCCTCATGTGACTTAGAAGCAAGAGCCTCTTGTGCTCAATAGGCAGTCAGGAGTTGAGCATCTCTGTCCTTTGTACAAGCACGGAGAACAGCCATCTTATGCTCCGTCAGTTGCTTTTGTAGGTCTTCTGGCTGCAAATGTTGAATGAGGGTTACTTTTCTGCAGGCCATTCTTTCTTGGTGCAACAGTTGAGGCCTGAGAAATGCTGCATTCAGTATTCCATCTCTCTTCTTGATCTTGTTCCAGGTTGGATTTTTCCCTGGTGAGTGCGTGGAGCTCATCAACGGAAAACTTCCTGAGGCCCTCATCGATTCAGCACCACAGCCAGGTACGGATGTTACATGTGATGGCGCGGGGAAGTCAAATGGAGTCTTTTTCTGGGTGTGTTCTGTGTTGAATACCTCCTTTATCCATCCCACGTTCTCCTCTGTGTTGATGATCCTTCCTGCATCCCACGGGGCATAGGGCTGCTGTTTTGTAGGCAGTGAGAATGAGGGCTTGGGCAAATGATAGGATCCTGGTAGAATGGCTTGGGATGGAAGGGACCTCAAGGATCATCAAGCTCCAACCCCAGTGCCTCAGGCAGGGCTGCCAACCTCCACTTTGAATGCCAGACTAGACCAGGCTGCCCAGGGCCCCATCCAACCTGGCCTTGGACTCCTCCAGGGACGGGGAAAATCTGTTGTTGTAGGTACTTGTTGGCAATGTTCTTCCCGCTTTTACGTGCTCTGTCGAATGTGTGATGCTCGGCCTGGTCCCACTGAGCCCAACCTGAAATGAACTGGTTTCTTCCTTTTGTTGTGCAGTGCCAAAGAAGCGTGGCAAGCTCCTCAGCTTCCTTCGTTCCTTCGTGAAGGCCCGCCCAGAGGAACCGAAGCAGCGGGAGATGGAGCTGGAGAAGGAGAAGGGAGGGGTGTTTGGCTGTGACCTGGGAGAGCATCTTCTCCACTCTGGCCGTGATGGTAAGGAACAGCCCATTCCTGAGAGCTTCCTCTCTCTGTTGGGCATGTAAAGATGAAAGAAAGGGAGATCATGTCTAGCAAGGGGCAGGTTGATAGCGGTGGAGAAGCGTGAGGTGGGAGTTATGGCTGAAAGGGAAGCTGAGGCTAATGCTCATAGGAGGCCGGCACACTTTTATTTGCTTAAAGCCAAAGGTGTAAGCCAATCCCACGCTAGCCTGAAAACCAAGGAAGCCTTTTGGCCCAAGAGAGTGTAGTGCGTCAGTTTCCTAGCTCTTCTGGACATGAGGTCTGACGCCTCCATTGCGGTGGGAGCTGTGATGGGACTTGTGGCAGTGTCTCTGGCTTCCCCAGAATTACTTTCTGCAGGCTGCTTGGCAGGTCCTGGCATTTCTTGAAAGCCAAGAAACACGTCCGTGTCCAGTTTTGTCCCCGGCTCCTGCCTGTCTGCGCCGTCTGCGACAGCCTTTTTTTCTCCTCTACGGAGGAGGCAAGCAGTAGCCTGGCTGGGCTTAGTGGATGGGATGTGACACGGGCAGCGGCTGAAGCAGGACTTGAATCAGGAGCTCAGCTAAGCGCTGGCCCTTGTTCTGTAGTCCCCCAGGTCGTGCAGAGCTGCGCTGAGTTCATTGAGCAGCACGGCGTGGTGCAGGGGATCTACCGCCTGTCCGGCGTGGCGTCCAAGATCCAGAAGCTGCGGTAAGAGTGCTTCTGGACTGTATGTTGTCTTGCTTTGGAGTTGTTTTCCTCTTTCTCCAAGCCCTCTGTTTTTGTGTCCTTCTCTCCAGCCATGACTTTGAGTCGGAGCAGATTCCGGAGCTCACCGTCCGGGACATTCACAGCGTGAGCTCCCTGTGCAAGATGTACTTCAGGGAGCTCCCGAGCCCTCTGCTGAGCGAGCAGCTGCATGGCAAGTTCTCGGTAAGCACAAGGCAATGGCCTTCATGTCCCTCTTCGTGGCCTTTCCCATCCACACACACGCCTGCGCACCTTTTTTTGGTCTTTTTTCTGTTGAAGTTGGGGTTTTGATGGACATCCAGTGGGTGTCTCTGTACAACAAGCAGCTCGTGCTTCCTGCACACCGGGTGCACCGTAACACCTGGTGTGTGCATCCTGCCACTGGAAATGTGGGAGATGGGAGCAGCAGTGCCCTCTGCAGCTCTGAGGCCCTTTTTCTGTTAGCCCCATGCGCTTGACTCGCATGATGTGTGTCTCATTCCCTTTCTGCTTTCTTCCAGGACACTGTTTGTGCCGGTACAGATGAGGAGCGGTTGCTCCGAGTGCAGGAGGTCATCCAGCAACTGCCTGCACCTCACTACAGGTCAGAAAACTGCTGCCCTCGGTGTGGGGAGCTCAGCCCTGCTGCACTTCAGAGGGCGATGATGCGATGGCAGGCTTTGTGTCACGCTGGCAACGTGATGCCTGTGTGTGTTGAAGTGGTGGATGGCTGCGTGGGGTGAATGGATTGGGTCAGCTCCTGGGCACGGGGGCACGGCTGGTGCAGCTGATGTCTGCAGCTGTGCTGTGCTGGGGCTTGGTGCTGCAGCGTGGCACTTGGGAAAGCTTGATCTACTTGCTAGTAGCAAGAAGAGTGAGGTTTGTTTGGTGAATGTGAGCCCGGCGTGCTCAGTGGTGCTGAAGGTTTGGCTCTTGCTTTCCAGGACGCTGGAGTACCTGATGAGACACTTGGCTTGTCTGGCTGGGAGCTGCTCCATCACAAACATGCCTGCTAAGAACTTAGCGATTGTGTGGGCTCCCAACCTCTTCAGGTAAACTTCTTTTTCCGTCTCAGCACAAGGCTTAGATCTGTTCTCCCCACGGGCACACTTTGGAGAGGAGGACAATTTGTGCTCTCTTGGTTTTGTCAGATGGGGCTGGTGTGTCCTTGATCACCCGGGAGAATGTCTTCAGTGGCATCAGTGCTTGCCCACTGCGGAAGTCTCCAGAGCCCAACTGGACAGCCTTTGGCTGCCCAAATGCAGACGTGGGGAAACGATCTTGGGTCAATGACTTCTCCAATCTGCCTTTTCTACAGATCCCAGCAGAACGAGGCTGCCTGCGCCAGCGGAAGAGCTGCCTGCGAGGAACTGCAGAGGCAGTCAGATGTGGTGGAATTCCTGATCAACCACACCGACGTCCTCTTCTGCTCCAGCTCCACATCAGGCATCGGAGATGGAGCAGGTGAGCGTCTTCGTGCATGAGCTTTGTCTTGATGAGACACCTTGATCAAATGCAGGCCTTCTCCAGGATTGTTGAGCTACGCTTTTGCTATTGAGGGGCCAGCCGGCTTGTGGGCTTAGATGAGAATATGGCATCCTCTGTGGCTGGATGCGGAGAATGTCCAAGCCCAAAGTTGAGCATGAGAAAACCGTCCCTGTCATGGTGATGTTTTGCGTGCAGGTGAAGCTTGATGAAAGGGTTTTGACCTCCTCTTCTTTCACTTGACCAGAAAAGCAAAGCTGAGAGATGTGCGGCACCTCCTCCAGAACTGTGATGGCTGTGCTGCTGCTTTCTGATCCTCCCTCTTAGCTGTGGTCTTCCCTTCCAGGGTGCAGTTCTCCATCAGGGCCCGAGTCTGTGCAGGTGTCTTCTCCTGCCACCAAGCTGCTCACCCCTGGAGGAGGCACAGGCACAGAGGGGAGGCCACAGCAGCTCTCCCGCTGTGACAGAGAGCAGGGACATGGACGTGGAAGAAGGCCCCGCAGCAGTGCGGGGGAAATTCCACACAATCATTGACTTTCCGTCTGCAAGGTAAAGAGGACTTTCTTTTCCAGCAGCTTCCTATCAGACTTGCTTGGGTGGGCTTTTGTGGGTTTTTCTCCACTATTGCTAGTGCCAAAACTTGCAGAAGCTACATGACGCCAATGGTGAGTGTGGTGGTGTACTGAATGTCCCCTCCCTTTGGACTCTGAGGTTCAACTAACAGGCATGCTCTGCATCTGGGTTGACATGGCTGAGGGGAATGTAGCCAGCAAGACTCCAGGGCTGAGCTCTAGGAATGGAACTATCCTCAACTGTGTGAATCAGAGCGAGCTTCAAAGTTGTGTTTCAGCAGGAACCAGGCAGTGCTAGGAACAAGCAAGTGTTGGCAAGAGCTCAGGGCAGCTCTTCCCTCACCCTGCACCATGCACGACTCACACCGCTCCCTCTTTTCTCCCTCCAGACCAAGTCCACCCAGCAGGGTGAAGGAATCCCCAGCATGCAGTTGGTGTTCCTGCTTCAGGCCCAGAAAACCATCCTCTGTGGCCAAACGCCAACTGCAGCGCGATGCCAGGGAGCCCTCAGAAACAGAGGTGGTGGTCTTGGCAGGTAAGGGTGCACATCCAGCTGTCAAAACCCTGCTTGTCAGCGCCATGGAATTCATGCTTGGAGTCCACACAAAAGAGAAAGACAAACAACAAAAGCGCAACAGGTCCTTTCGAGACAGTGCTCCTACTGTTGCTATTGTCCTATTGGCTTTGTCCTACTGCCACTGCATAAGCAAATCTCAAGAACCACTCTCATCATTCAGCTTGTGCAAGTTTGCCACTAACTGTTTGCCTGTGTATCTACTCCTTCCTAGGTGAACCGAGCCCTCGTCCACGCAGAAGAGCCAGAGCGTATAGCGATGCTTCACTGTGTGCTTCCATCAATGCAGAGCTGCTAGGAAGCACAAATCGCTGCGGCTCGGATGACAGCCTTCCATATAACACCAGTGATGGAGTGAAGGTGCTCATCCAAGTGGAAGCCCTCATCTCTCCCAGCTGTGCAGAAGACGCTGACCTGAGCCTGCCAGAAACAACGCTTACCGAGCTGGACTGTGATGGGGCATCATTGCAGTGCAGCCCAGCCCAAGCACAGCCCGAGTGCCCCGACAGCAGCAGCTCCATGCAGGAGCAGGTCAGCGTCAGCCAGGAGGAGCCGAGCCTGGTGGAGGGGGACGTAGAATCAGAGCTCCAGTCCCAGGCACCGGGCAGCAGCACGAGCTCTGAGCCCCTCTCTCCTGAACAAGAAAGGATGAGTCCCATGTGTCCACCGGACCTCTCACCAAAAAGCCCTCCTGGCTGTGAATGAATAAAAGCACGCTGGTGCTGGATCAACGCCTTGACTGCCTTCTGAGTCTTCATTCCCAGGGATTGGGCTGGATGCAAGCAACAGCAAGGCAGCTCATGTTGCAAGGCTATGGCTGTGGGCTGTGCGTGCAGCAGAGCTGCGGGTTTGTTCCCATTTTGTCTGGCTGTGGGATGCCTCAGCGAGAGCTGTGCTCCCGTAGTGTATGGTAGCAAAGAATCTCCAGCATCCGGGATGCTGCTCATGATCATGCCCAGCTTCCGTGCTATGGCTGTGGCTTTGTGATGCTTTTGAGTGAGGGATGCCTCGGCTGGTCCCCGCCAGCTCTCTCGTCTCTCCCGCCGTGTCCATTCCTGGCTCCCAGCTACGAGCTGGCCCTGCAGAGCATCTGCAGCCCTGTCAGCATCAGCATCCAGCAGCGGCAGGAGGAGCTCCCCGTGAGCAGCATCTGCCCGTCCCTCCCCCCGGGCTCTCATTGGTCAGCGGCAGCTCTGTGCGTCCCCCTGCGTCTGATTGGTCAGCGGCAGCTCTGTCCCTCCCCAGGGCTCTCATTGGTCAGCGGCAGCTCTGTCCCTCCCCCGGCGTCTCATTGCTCAGCGGCAGCTCCGCCGGCTCCCATTGGCTGAGCCGCCGTGCGCGGGAGCGGCCGTTGGGAGCCGGCAGTGTCAGGCGCGGCTCTCGTCAGCGAAGCGCCGCTCCGGCAGCCCGGGCCGCCCCGCAGGAGAGCGCGGCGTCGGCCGGAGCTGTCCGGGCAGCAGCGAGCCGGAAGCCGCGGCACAACGGGAGCGAGTGCTGAGGACAGCTCCGCCGGAGGTGTGCGGGAGAACGGGAGCGGGAGAGGGAGAGGAGCCCTGCGCGGCCCCCCAAGCACACTGCCCTCCCCTCCCCCGTGGAACTCCCGTGGGGTTGGGCTGTGGGATGTGGCTTGGGGATGGGTGGTGGGATTGGGACGGATGGAGGCCCCAGGTCCCAGTGCTACAGTGCTGCTGGCAGCATCTGAACCCAGCTGGATGCCTACAGCACAGCCTGCTGCATGGAGCCTTTTTTGCGGGGGGAGGGGTTGGGCTCCATGATCTCCAGAGGTCCCTTCCAGCCCCTACAGTTTTGTGATTCTGTGATTGCAATCGTTGCTTCTTGCAGCAGTAGAGTGTTTCAGAAGAGAGAAAAAGATGGCGGCCATGAACTGGCTTTCTATGTATGGTAAAGCTGTGTTGAGAGCTGGGCTGACTATTGCAGCTGAAAATGCGTGCCAAGTGTGCAGACGCAGAGGAATAACTTTTCCCCGCAGGTGGAGCTTGTGTAAGGTAGGTGTCCTTGCTAGGTGAGCTTCTGCTTTAAAGCATCAAGTAGTAATTTTAAAAGCAAGGTTGCCAGTTCTTTTTTTCCCCAAGTGATTTTTAGCCGGGAGAGATTGGAGGTGCTGTTTGGTGATGGAAGACGGAGAGAGGAAAAGCAAGTAAAAGGCATGCTGTGCATAGCCACCACATGCCATGGGCACCGTTGTCGTCCTGCACAAAGGAGGAGCAGCTCAGCAAGCTTGGCCTGGGCCGTGGGAGGGAGCATAAAAACATCTGGACCAAGCGGAAACGAGTTAGTTCTTGAGGTTGGTTGTTTTCTGCTGTTTGTGCCACGTCCTGTTGCTCAGTGGTAGATCTGTTCACGTTCAGTGCTAGCCGGAATGTCCCCGAGCATTTTTGTTTCAGCTGTCGCAACGCTTTGTTCCCTTGCTGCTGGGCTGGGGCGTTTGAAGAATGATGCAGGTGCTGGTGCCCAGCCAGGCTTTGGGGCTGAGTCTGCAGAGCAGGGTATGTGTGTGGCAGGAGTGAGGCTTGTGGGGGAGCAGGCCAGGTGGAATCCAGTACTTTGCTCTTGTTCTCAGTGCTTGTTTTTGCTCAGGAGGGCAGGTGGTGAACCTCATGAAGCAATGCCTGCAGACGGGGTTTGCGGAGCAAGAGGTCCTGCAGGCCTTGTGTGACGCCCATGGAGCTGTAGCGAGGCTGCGTCAGTGTAAAAGAGCAGTAATCCCCGGAGGCGTGAAGGTGAGCTGTGGGTTCCAGTAGTGCAGGAGGGGATGTACGTGCTCAGGGTTTGGCTGCTTCTGCGTGTGTTAAGTGAGTGTGATAGCACTGCTTGGTCCATTTGAGTGTTTGGAACAAGTGTGACGTCCTTTGTGCTGGAGTCGTGTGGAAGGAGTCCTATGTGTTTGCGACTTGACTTGAAGCCAGTGGGCATCACGGAGGAGTAGGGGTAAGGGATGAGTCGAGGCAAGCTGGGGTAAGAGGATGAGGCGTAGGAACAGGAACCTCTTTGGCCGATCTGAAGTGCTGCCATTCTCTTTTTGGTTTAGGAATCTCTGTGTTTTTTTTGATGAAGATGAAACTCATTGTCCAGCTTGTGAGTGAATTCATTCAGCCCTGCTAGTCGGTGAAATGGATACTTCTGGTGTGACGTGCGGCCCCCTCCCGCCTTCTCAGATCAACCAAGTTGGCAAGGCCTGGCTCTTGGTTGGTGAGCTGTGCCCAAGGTGAGAGAGGTGCTCTTCTGGGCTTGACGTGCGGCAATCAGACCGTATAGCCAGTATAGGATATAGAGCAGGCATGTGTTTCCTGGTGGCACGCGTACTCCCTGGTGCAAGGGGGATCACTCCACCTAACATTCACACTAACTTGCCCTGTAGACATCTAATCAGCTCCCTGCCCCGTGTTTTCGAGCTGCTCTCCAGTCCTTATCTCGATGGCCTTCATCCTCCCTGTTATTCCTGACCTAGTGTCTGTGAAAGTGCTTGCAATCCCTTGTTTTCTAGCACTCTCTACCTAAACTCTATTTGCCTCTTATTTCTACTTTGTGCAGCTACTTTCCCTTTTCTTGCTGTGAGGCCCTTCTCTCTCTAACTGCAGGCTCCTGTTCTCACTCTTCAGTTCCCCCTTTTTCTATAGTCTAGCAAGATCATTTTTATTCTGTTCTACGTGTCCCAAAATAGGCCCCACTTCCCACCTTTGGCCTCAACGCATTGTCTCTTCCATATCTCCTTTTTCTTTCTAGCACTCCGGCACAGGCAGGCAGAGCATCTCATCATGACACAGGTAAAACGTCCCAACAGCACCAAGAGGATGCAAACTAGGAAGAGCTGCTTTAACCGTCCTGGATTCAGTAGCCAGCTAGTAAGCAAGTTCCCTAAATCTCCTTCCCAGCCGGGGTCATCCTGACTTGTCCTAGGCAGGACTTTCATCTGTTCCCAAACTTTCCATCAATCTCTCTCGATTCTTAAATCCTTCTTGCTGTAAGCAAAGCGACTCTGATTTATTATTGTGCATACCCCTCGTTCCTTGGCTGTTAATCGGCCTAGTGCCATCTGGAGCACTATTCTGGAGCACAGCTTTGGATGAAGGGGATACTTCTTCTTGGATTGCTCGTAATGCATCTGTTTTGGCATTCTCCACGGTTTCCAGAGTTGCAGAAATATTTACTATAGCTTTTTCTAGCTGGGTAACTTCTAGAGCCGGGATAAGAGCTCTCAGAAAGCTGTGGTATCCCTTGTTCTATATAGCTAGGGGGTTGTATGTACACTTTGTTTGAATCCCAGGGGTCCTCAGGAGTCCCCAAGCGATCTCCTCATGCACCATGGTCTGGACTATTAAGTATCCTGTAGTGCAAGTCCCTGTCCAATGTAAAGGTACTGCATTCCGTGCCTGAGCGTCCCCACATAACCACCATGTGGTATCCATGAGGTAACTGACATGGCCTGGCCATCTTTTCCTGAAGAGTGAACGATGCTCCCATCCCTACAATTCCGAGTATGTTCTTCTCTGAGAGCCAGAGACCCCACCTATACCGTCAGTTTTTCTGTCTGCAGAGATAGACCTAGTAGAGTTAGTAACTAGTCAATGCAATGTAGGTCCCTTTTGTGGCTTGTCTTCTATCCCAAACTTACACTTTCCGTGCTCTAGCCAACCTGGTAGGGTCCACTGTAGTGCCACTATCCCATAAAGGGGCACCTTTCTCTCCCCTTTAGGGAGGGCATTGCATATCCAACAAGATTTGTTGAGAGCCTGGCCCATTTTCTCAGTTCTTCAGAAGTAGCTCTTCTCTTGCCAAGCTGTGAGTACTACCCCAGTCATACTGACCATTCTCAAACTCTTATCCATGCTTTCGGATCCTGATTTTCAGTGGTCCTCTCTCTTGTGCTGTCCACTGTGGTCCTGGTGCTCTCTTCAGGCAGGTACGATGTATCCACGGTGTAAGCCCCTCTACCTTGGCCATGGTCTATAAGGTGTGTGCAATTGCCAATCAATTCCCAGTCATGTGCTTCTTTGTTGGACCACCTTGGCAAAAATGTGGGCCATGATCTGCTGAGAATGCTCCAGGAACCCCGAACCTTGAAATTAACAGCATGTAACAGCATTTTCGTTACTTCGCCAGCCTTAGGAGTCCTCCAGGGAAATACCTCTGGCCATCCCCAAAAGCTATCAGTTAGTGCCAACATCCAGCAATCCCCCCCTTTTCTTGGGGGTTTCAGGAAGTCACTTTGTCACTGTTGCCCTGGAAGGTTCCCTTTCCCAATAGGCCCTCTTGTAGCCCTTTGCTGGTACTAGGATCATGCTTTGTAACGTCTGTTTGCCCAAGACATTTTCCTCTCCTCTCTTAGAACCAATTTCCATGGAGTACCAAAGGGCAAAACAATGTGTCCGTCTGTCAGCCTGCTCTCTTCCCTTCTAAATGATGAATTAGATTGCTGTCCTCTTGAAAATATTTTACAGGTTTTGATTGGGGTTCAGCAATTTTCAGTTGACAGTCTGGAATTAAAGCCCTCTTCAATGACCTGTTCGTTGAACCCCCTGATCCACCATGTTCTCTCCACTTTCCGGTACGGTGTTCCCTTTCTGATGTCCCTGACAATGGATGATAGCCAGGCTCTTTGTTGATTTACATCAGGCTGTTTTTCCTTGTGCGTGAGCAATCCTCACTCTCTTCAGGTGGTCCTATGAGCATGTAGCATCCCAACTCCACAATTAGCATCTGTGCGTCTATGTCAGGCTCTTGTCAAGGCAGTTATTTCAGGCTTCCTAGAGACAGTCCCCCCAGGTCATGGTTGTGTTTCGGTGACCTTGTCAGTAGCAGTTCCTGCATATCCTGCCTTACGGTTTCCTTGTCTCACCAACCTGCTTGCATCAGTAAGCCAGGTGTCTTCTGCATCTTCTAAGGATTCGTCTTTCAGGTCCAACTGGTAACAGTGTGTAGCTTCGGTTGTTTCAAAGCAGTCCTGAAATGGTTGTTCTCCGGGAATTCCGCTAAGGAGAGATGCTGGGTTGACAATATGAGTTGCAGTTATTTCTGCATCATCCTGCTGTACCAGGATGGCCTGGTATTTCAGGAAGCCCTGGGGGTGAGAGCTCATGCCCCCCTTTTACCTCCAAAACAGTATAGACACTGTATGAGATATTCCAACTGTTCTTCTTTGGCCTAGCGTAGATGTCCCAGGTTCTTGAATGTTGAGCACTGGTGCAGCCACCACCCTTAACCACTCTGGCCATCTCTTACTGAGTTCCTGAAGGGGCTTTACCACCAGTCCGTAGCCGTGTATCCACAGTTGGCACCCTGCTGTCATTCCTGAGAATGTACGGAGTTCCTCGGCACTTTGTGGCTCAGGGCTTTGGCAGATGGCTTCTTT
The DNA here is from genome assembly GCF_016699485.2 of Gallus gallus. NCBI lineage: Eukaryota > Metazoa > Chordata > Aves > Galliformes > Phasianidae > Gallus > Gallus gallus. The sequence continues at coordinate 82,747,473 of NC_052572.1, read as the reverse complement.
CCTGGCAGTCCTTGAGGTTCCAAGTCCAGCTGTAGCCTCCTATCCCAGATAGGTCCCTTGCCGTTGAGTTCTTGGTGCCTTCTGTTGAGAAAGTCGATCATCACTGAAACCAAGAAATTCAGCACATTTGCAGTCCATTGCACACAGCCCTCTTTGTTTCTGTGGCATCCACATGCTGCAGTCAAGTTCCACCGTGGGATGGAGGAACCCAAATCTCAGGCTCCCGAGTTGAGCAGTTCTCCAAAATCCTTGGGCTGTTCTCACAGCCCTGGCTAACACTGTCCAGGTGAACGGAGTCTTTTTTGTCCCGGACTGGGGCTCTCCTATTCAATGGCAAATCACCTTAGGCTTCCTTTGGCCAAACCAGGCAGGAAAGGCATCCTTCACATCCAGAAGGCAAACTCCACCTACTCATTCCCTAACTTAGTTACTAAAGTGTATGGATCATATGGATTCATCGGAGAGATTGGAGTATTGTATTTGGATTCACATTCAATTAGTAATCCAAAATCCGAAAGTTATCTATGGTTTCTTTTCTCCTTCTCCACTTGCATATCCTCAAAGGGCACTGCTTAACCCTGAGTGGGCTAGCCGTAGCTCTTGCTTTGAACTTAGGGCTGCATTTTGGCTCTACCAGGCATCCCTGATAGCCACACGGCTAAGCATACCTTAGTGAAGATTTCTGTAACTTCTGAGGTTACCCCATTGTTTGTCCCTGTTTGCATTAAAGCCAGACTTACCATTTTCAGTCAGTTCATCTTGTTTGACCCTTAGCACCAGTGTTATTGAATTGACTCTCTGCATCCATTTGTTCTGATGAGTCTTGCCAGAGGAACGGTGTTGGAGAACCTGGCATCTACAGGCATGTATGTATTCCTCCTTATTTTCTCAGCCTCTCTTGAAGTGATCCCAAAAGGGAAGCCTTTTCTTGTTGGGCAGTAGCTCCGACTTGTGTTGCAAAATCATCTCCGGGCAGTAAGAGGCACCCGTGCCCACCGGAAAAGAAACCTCTTTCTCCTGCTCTCCTAGCTGCAATTTCACCGGTGGATTTGCTAGGAATAACTTCCCAGGTTGCCATTCTTCAGCTTTTGCAATCAGAGATGGTTGGATTTCTGCACCGCTGTCTCATTTCCCTGCAGTTGGCACAGTGCTTTTGCTCCAGCGGGGCTGGAACCCTCTCCCTCCACGGGCTCTTCCCGGCTCCTCCCCTACCTCTTTCTGAGGGGACCTCTGGGTCCTAGGGCTCTACTCTACACCGCAACAGGAACAGCTGTTGCTCTTCCCAATGGCCTTACTATCTCTGTTCCTCAATCCGTTTTTTTCCTTTCCCTTGCTCAGCTCTCTTTGGATCTACCACCCTGTTCCACCTTGCTCATCTTGGCCTTCCTCAGCCTGCGTCCTTCTGCAGCTTTTCCCTTCCCAAAGTCTCAGCACTACATAAACAACTAGCATGACATTTCAGTTTCACCTCCTCCTCTCCTCCCCGGAGATTTCCAGTGTTAACAGTGGAATTTTGGGTTTCCGAGATCTCTGCACGTGAAGGCTGTTCTCACTGCCAGTGCCCCATCCTCTGCACCTCCCCCCCTTTGCATGTAATGCTGTTTACAACACCACTCTCTGTGTGGGTCCGGGGCGGGGAGGGGGTGTGGAGGGTTGCTCTCCTGCCGGTGCGGATACACTCACTTTCTCTGTAACCCTTTTTCCTTTGTCCCCTCTTCATCCCCTCAGTTACACTTCCACATACCCTCAGTCATGCTTCTGTTTCCCATTAGCAATTACACTTACTTCTGCCATGAAAACCGTTTGTCCTATTCCCTTCAGAACCCACCATTCAAACAGCACAGTTCTTCAGTGTCCATAAACACCCAGTACTTAGTCTCGTGATGAGAGCACTCCATTCTAACAACTGGTCATGTTACTTTATGGACCTTCCCTCCTTAAGAAGAACAGGAACTGCAAGAAGGTATGATAGTTACGGGTCCCCTTCCGATGCCGCTTCTTATCATCTTCTAACTTCCACATTAAGCACCACTGATTGCAATACTTGGTGAGAGTTTCCTTCCTCAGGGTGCCTCCAGGTTCCCCTGCAGTATCCCACCAGTGTGCCAGTGCACATCCCAACGGGGCTTCTTTGGGAATTTCCTTCCCCTGGGAGCCTCCCACGATGTTGACCAAATTCTTCTTGATTCCTCATTTCCTCAGAGTTTCCACAGGCAACCCTGGACACCGCCTACTGATCTTGTTCAGATGTGAACACTTGGATCTCACAGATCTCACAGAAGCCTGACCACCTTCCTTGACACGCTTCCCCGCAATCAGAAGACAGTACTATGCAAACAGGCTGACCCTCATTCCCTGCAAGGAACGCATCTCACTCACACCACACTCACTCTGATCTTTAGAACAAAAGGCCATGGTTTCGACGTAGGCCACAATGCTGACGACGTCTTTTAGCTGGCATCTTCATAAGGCTAGTACATGAGTCAGTAAGCTTTCAGGTTTCTCGGAAAGTCAGCTGGACCTGAAATGATTAGATCCACGGTACGGAACACTCAGCAGATGGTGAGAACAATCACACAACCTAGAACTCCCACTCCTATCTCGCTGTTTCCAGAAAAAGGAGGGAGAGCTGTTGCTCTTCCCTTGCGTCTGACTTGCAGGTCCCCTTCCCCAGGCATCCTGTGAGGCCCTTCTCAGAGTCTCTAACTGCAGGGTCCCGTTCTCACTCTTCAGGCTTTGAGACATGCCTTCCAGTTGCACGTTGTGTTCTTTGTTGTGTTGACCTCTTGAGCTCCAGCCCTAAGGGAGGATCCGAGCGGTAGCGCAGAAGGAACGGTTTAGAGTGGAAGTGCACTGCAAAGGGCCGGAGGCAGCAGGAGCAGGGAAGTGATCATCGCCACTGTACTGCACTCAGCACTGGTGAGTCCTCTCCTTGAGTAGTGTGTTCAGTTCTGGGCCCCTGACTAGAAGGGGGACCCTGAAAGCCTGCAGTGTGTCCAGAGAAGCGCAATGAAGCTGTGAGGGGTGTAGAGCACAAGTGTGATGGGGAGCGGCTGGGGGAAGTGGGATTCCTTAGTGTGGAGAAGAGGAGGCACAGGGAAGACCTTCTCCCTCTGTCCAGTTACGCGACGAGAGGTTGTGTTGAGGTGGGGGTGGTCCTCTTCTCCCGTGGAACTAGTGCTAGGATTAGAAGGAATGGCCTCAGGTTGCATGAGGGGAGATTGAGGTTGGATGGGAAGTACAACTTCTCCCAGTGAGTGGTCAGCCGCTGGAGCGGGCTGCCTGGGGAGGTGATAGAGTTCCTGTCCCTGCAGGTGTTCAAGGGACACTGGATGTTGTAGTGAGGGACGTGGCTTAGTGGGAAGGAAATGGTGGTGGTAGGTGAATGTTCGGACTGGATGATCATGGAGGTCTTTTCCAACGTTGCTGATGCTATGATTGTAGGAGAGGCATCTGGTGGGTGAGTGCTTTGCAGGGTGAGCGTCCCCCTGCTGGAAAGCAGGCAGCTGTGGTCTTTGCAGACAGCCACATCCACGGGGATTGGAGGCTTCTGAACCGGAACCTTGTTATTCCCGTCTCGTGCCCGCTAAGTCACGTTGTTTGAAAGCAGCACCTTGGCGGCAACCTTGATTTCTGCAGCCTTCTCTGAGCTTTGTGCCACGAGAGCTGTGCCGCTTCTCCCTGTGATGTGAGAGGGTCTGGAAGGCCCTGCAAGAAGTCTGGGTAGGTGATGGCAGTGTCTCTTCCTTTCCCCGCCGGTGCTGGACATAGCGGGGAACGGGAGTGGGGGACATCCCAGCAGTGGGTTCCTACCTCAGCAGAACGGAAGGGCTGTTCTGATGGGTGTAGTTGAAGTGGAGTGAGTCTGAGGCTGATGAGAGAAACGAGGGGCCTGTGAAAAAAAGGAGCATGCTGCATTTTGTGGCGCAAGATGTTCTGGGAACTGCTGGTAACAGTGCCCACAGACTTGGATGAATCTTCAGTCAGGTGCAGGGACGCGTAATGCTCATCGTAGATGTCACGCTGACAGCAGCAGTAGAGAGACAAATTTCATAGGGCTGCATGCTTTTTTTTTTCCTTTTGTTTCAGTCCTAGCCGTGGAAGCATAGAAGCGTTACCCAGACCAATTGAGCATTTGTCACCTGGGCTTTCTACCAATGCCATAGGCAGTGGAAGTCAGCATCGCAAGCATCCGTGAGAGCCCTGCAAAAGACTGGTGAGAGTTACCCTGGCGGCCTCCTTTGGCAACCTCAGGTCTCTGTAAGCTCTCAAGCTTTGTCGTAAGTCCCCCCGTGGTGCTGACTCAGCTCTCCCTGTCTTTGGTGTAGGAGAGCTGGTCTTGAACTCCTTCCTGTTTCCTGCCTATCATCTGCTCCCTGCTTTGCCCATGGCCCAGCGAGCCTTTTATTCCTCGCCCTCAGATTTGCACGTGTGGATGAGAGCATCTGCTTATGTACATGTGCACTTATGACAGTGCACTGCACGTCTGCTGCCATTGCTTTGCAGCCCTCGTGTGGTGGAGCACCACAGAGTCCTTTGCTTACTCCCCCCTTCCCGGTGGGATGGGGGAGAGAATTATGGGGGAAAAAAAAAGAAGGTGGAACTCATATGTTGAGAGAAATCTCTTTCCAAAGGTAGAGAAAAGGACAGAAGTAATGGATGCACGCACACACACACACACACATATATATATGAATGTATGTAAGAAGTGATGTAGAAGCAGTGGCTCAGCACCTCCCAAGCAATGGGCAAGCAGAGGAAGAGAGTGAGATGAGCTCCCACCCCGTCCATAACCCCTTCCACCTGATGTCATATGGTATGGAATATCCCTTTGGCCCGTTGACATCAGCTGTCCTCATTTGGTTTCCTCCCAGCTCCTTCTTGAGAGCTTTGCTGAGAACGGCCTTGGCTCTGTCCAGGTCTGCTTCTCAGAAACTATAAACACGAGAGTGTTCTCACTGTCATAGCATCATAGCAGACACTGAAGAAAAATGGATCCCACCTGAGACTAAGACAGCCCCCCAGTGTCCAGTGCAGCGAGCCGTGTGGGGCTGCAGGTCGTGCATTTCCCTGGCAGCATTGGCCAGGGGTGCTGGGGAGGTTTGCGTGCTCAGCTTGGGCATCGCGCTGCTGTGCCTGTCAACACAGCATGCTTCGTGCTCTCCGAGCAACAGAACAGCGTTTCATCAACAAGGTGCCGAAATATTTACTGGAACCAGATGCATTTGTGTCTCTGAGGCTGGGTTTACCCAACGAGCTCTTCTCGAAGGAGCTGTTTTGATTCCCTTTGTCCGTGTGCGAGATGCGCTTATCCCACTTGTGTTCTGTGCTTTGGTATTACTCTTGGTGGGCAGAAGGAGCTGGTGGATTCAGCAGCAGTAGATTCTGTTGGTTTCCTCTGTGCTGCTTCATCCCTGGAGCTTGCTGCTGCACGGAAGAGTACAATCGTGTTTATCCCAAGGCTGCTGTAAAGGGGAGCCCGGTTGGCGTAGCAGTGATCAGCAGCTAACGGGCTGTGCAGAGGAGGGCTTTGCAGAAGGAGCAGGAGTGCCTGCGTCCATCTGTATCCTCGGATACGTTCTGGCAGTGAGGCAGCAGCTGTGGCCACAGTGACTGAATGCAGACTTGGCAAGACCCCCAAGGCTTGGGGCTGCCACGTGGCGTTTCCTAGCCCTACCCTCCTTTATATGCCTGGCAAAGCACAGCCACCCTGCACCCAGGGCAAGCGTTTGTCTTACTGTCATGTTTCACGCTATCTTGTGAAGCTCAGGCACTGGGGGCAGCTTCCCCCCAAAGAAAAGGAGGAGGAAATGAGGTCGTCATGGAAGCCAAAAGGCAAAAATGCACTCGGGAAAGAAACTGTCGAAGCAGTCTGGTAGTAGTACTATGTATTTCTCTTCCTTTATTTCCATCCAGGTGAAAGAGATGGCTGCTCTAAGCCGCCCGTGGATGCAAAGAAGGACCCTAGTGTGGATTTGCCATAGGCCCAGCAAGAGGCTCAACAGCACCAAGCTCCGGGTCCTGCACTTTGGTCCCGACAAGCCCATGCCAGCTTCTCCAGGATTTGGCTGGGATGGAATTCCAACCACGCACTGATTTCTCGAACGCTGGGGTGCCCTTTTGGAATCCTGTGGTCTTGTGACGTGGTCTTGCCTCTCCACCTTCTCCATCCATGGTGGAGCAGCCGGGTGGCCCTTAGTGATGTCATAAGCGGCTAGAATGAGGGGAGGAGCAGCGCGTGCTGCTTCCCTTCATTGGAGCGCTTGAGCTCGGCGTGAGTACGTGGCTTGTTGCACTTGTGCACTGATTGAGTCCCTTTGTCTTCATCCCGTCTTGCGCAGCGCCTTGTAGGTAAGCTGAGACGGTGCGGGATAGACGGGTGGGCAGCGAGGGCTTGAGGACTGCTGGCTGGCAGAGCTCCTAGGATCATATTGCTTCGTCTGGACCGTCAAACACCATTTTCCCCCAGGCCATCACTTCCAAAGCCATCCATCAAGATGGCATTTGTCCCACGGTTTTTCCCTCGCCTTCCTTGCTAAATTGTGGAGGCTCACTGACCTGCTCTTTCTCTGTCCCCTCCCCACCCTCCGCCTGCTCCCTTGGTGCAGCTTTTGCTCGCGGAAGATCAGAGCAAAGTGACAAGGAACGGCTGCGGGTTCGAGGATCTTCTTCTACCTTGTTCTGATCTCTTGCCAGGTATGTGCCATGTTTTGTATTGCCCACATGGTTCAGCAGCCCGTGTTTAGTCACACCGTGTGTAGTAACACAGCCTCGTCCAGGTGAAATGCAGCTCTGGTCACGTGTGGGATTTCTCCACTTCCTCTCCAGCTCAACCCTCAGCAGGATGCTGCCTGTAGTGCTGGGAGCAGCTAGTGTGAAGGAAGGCAATCCCTTAGGCAAAGAGCCCTAGCCGCAGTTTGTGCAGAGCTGCACAACATGAGCCAGGGGCAGAAGCGTGCATGCTTTGGCTGTGTGAGTGTGCCCGACAGCTGTAGGGAGCACAGCGGGCATGCAGGCAGAGGAAATGCGTGGGCAAGGCTGCGGCCGGCGCTGGTGGTGAGGCTGCTGCTGGGAGCCGGGGGCTGGGGAGCAGCTCCAGCCCCAGCAGTGACACCTCTCCCTGGCCTGCTACTGCGCTCTCAGCGTGCTGCGGGCAAATGCATCTGCTGCTTTGTGCCAGAGTCCCCATCTGCTAGCAGAGGGACAGCGACTTGGTCCAATGCTGCGTATTGCAACGGCTGTCCCGTTTGAATAGACTGCACACAGTTGTTGTTTCTAGAAGTAGTTCTGAAGAAGTCTCTTGATCCAGTGCTGTGTGAGCACAGGAAATGTGTTTCTTTTCTGTTGCAGCTTGTCGCGCCTGCTGTGATGGGCATCGCGAGCAGCGAGATCAGCCGTGGGCCTGACCGGGCGTTGACGGAGGTACAGTGTGAAGCTCTGTTCCCTGACTTGAGCCAGCAGTGTGAGCCACAGGTGTGCTCTCCTGCTTTTCAAGAGAGAGAGCATCCTTCCGGCTCTCTCGGTGTCACTAAAGATGTCAGCTTAAAAGCTTCATTGCCTTGCTAGTGCCATGTCACCCTGAGATCCTCTTTGTTTGTCCTCAGCTCTTCACCATGGCCTGTGCTCTCTGTTTCAGCCTGAGAAGCAGGGGAAGCCCCTGCTGGTCCGTGAGGAGTCATCTTTGAATATTCCAGCTATTGCTGCTGCCCACGTGATCAAGAGCTACGTTGCCCAGGCAGCGGATGAGCTCTCCTTGGAGGTAAGCAGAAAAAGAAGGCATTCCTTGTTGTCACGGACAGAAGAGTATAGGGACGTGTGAACGAATCATGAGGAATATCCTCATCCGTGTGGTATGTAAGGCAGTGACTCTTGTACCTTGCAGAAGAAGGGTGCCATTTCAGCTGTGCTTTCCTCCCAGCTGTGCTGACGCTGGGATTGATGTTGCAATGTCTTGCAGGTGGGAGACCTGGTGTGCGTTCTTGCTATGCCAGCAAAGGAGCAGAGCCCCTGGTGGAGAGGCAAGCGTGGCTTTCAGGTAGGCACAAGCTTCAGACTCATGGGCGCAATTGCAGTCAAGTCAGGAACGGCAGCTTCGAGCTGCTCTGCCCGCACAGGGTGGCTTCTGGACATCAACAGTTTCCCTGTGTCGCTGTCAGAGGACTTTCCCTTTGGCTCTGGGCTTGGGTAGGAAACTGTCTCCTCATTTGACTTAGAAGCAAGAGACTCTCGTGCTCCATACGCAGTCAGAAGTTGACCACCTCTGTCTATTGTACAAGCACGGAGGACAGAGCCATCTTCTCTGGAACTAATTATTGCTTTTGTAGGTCTTCTGGCTGCAAATGTTGAATGAGGGTTACTTTTCTGCAGGCCATTCTTTCTTGGTTGAACAGTTGAGGCCTGAGAAATGCTGCATTCAGTATTCCATCCCTCTTTTTGTTCTTTTTCCAGGTTGGGTTTTTCCCCGGGGAGTGCGTGGAGCTCATTAACGGAAAACTTCCTGAGGCCCTCATCAATTCAGTGCCAAAGCCAGGTACGGATGTTACATGTGATGGCGCGGGGAAGTCACATGGAGTCTTTTTCTGGGTGTGTTCTGTGTTGAATACCTCCTTTATCCATCCCACGTTCTCCTCTGTGTTGATGATCCTTCCTGCATCCCACGGGGCGTAGGGCTGCTGTTTTGTAGGCAGTGAGAATGAGGACTTGGGCAAATGCTCGAATCCTTGTAGAATGCAGTGTTGGCAATGTTCTTGCCGCTTTGACGCGCTCTGTAGCATGTGTTTCCGCTCAGCCTGGTCCCACTGAGCCCAACCTGAAATGAACTGGTTTCTTCCTTTTGTTGTGCAGTGCCAAAGAAGCGTGGCAAGCTCCTCAGCTTCCTTCGTTCCTTCGTGAAGTCCCGCCCAAAGGAACCGAAGCAGCGGGAGATGGAGCTGGAGAAGGAGAAGGAAGGGGTGTTTGGCTGTGACCTGGGAGAGCATCTTCTCCACTCTGGCCGTGATGGTAAGGAACAGCCCGTTCCCGAGAGCTTCCTCCCTCTGTTGGGCATGACAAGATGAAAGAAAGGGAGATCGTGTCTAGCAAGGGGCAGGTTGATAGCGGTGGAGAAGCGTGAGGTGGGAGTTATGGCTGAAAGGGAAGCTGAGGCTAATGCTCATAGGAGGCCGGCACACTTTTATTTGCTTAAAGCCAAAGGTGTAAGCCAATCCCACGCTAGCCTGAAAACCAAGGAAGCCTTTTGGCCCAAGAGAGTGTAGTGCGTCAGTTTCCTAGCTCTTCTGGACATGAGGTCTCACGCCTCCATTCTGGTGGGAGCTGTGATGGGACTTGTGGCAGTGTCTCTGGCTTCCCCAGAATTACTTTCTGCAGGCTGCTTGGCAGGTTGTGGCATTTCTTGAAAGCCAAGAACACGTCCGTGTGCACTTTTGTCCCCGGCTCCTGCCTGCCTGTGACGTCTGCGACAGCCTTCTTTCTCCTCTATGGGGAGGCATGCAGTAGCCAGGCTGGGCTTAGTGGATGGGATGTGACAGGGGCAGCAGCTGAAGCAGGACTTGAATCGGGAGCTCAGCTAAGCGCTGGCCCTTGTTCTGTAGTCCCCCAGGTCGTGCAGAGCTGCGCTGAGTTCATTGAGCAGCACGGCGTGGTGCAGGGGATCTACCGCCTGTCCGGCGTGGCGTCCAAGATCCAGAAGCTGCGGTAAGAGTGCTTCTGGACTGTATGTTGTCTTGCTTTGGAGTTGTTTTCCTCTTTCTCCAAGGCCTCTGTTTTTGTGTCCTTCTCTCCAGCCATGACTTTGAGTCGGAGTAGATTCCGGAGCTCACCGTCCGGGACATTCACAGCGTGAGCTCCCTGTGCAAGATGTACTTCAGGGAGCTCCCGAGCCCTCTGCTGAGCGAGCAGCTGCATGGCAAGTTCTCGGTAAGCACAAGGCAATGGCCTTCATGTCCCTCGTCGTGGCCTTTCCCATCCACACACACGCCTGCGCACCTTTTTTTGGTCTTTTTTCTGTTGAAGTTGGGGTTTTGATGGACGTCCAGTGGGTGTCTGTGTACAACCAGCAGCTCGTGCTTCCTGCACACCGGGTGCACCGTAACACCTGGTGTGTGCATCCTGCCATTGGAAATGTGGGAGATGGGAGCAGCAGTGCCCTCTGCAGCTCTGAGGCCTTTTTTCTGTTAGCCCCATGCGCTTGACTCACATGATGTGTGTCTCATTCCCTTTCTGCTTTCTTCCAGGACGCTGTTTGTGCCGGTACAGATGAGGAGCAGTTGGTCAGAATGCAGGAGGTCATCCAGCAGCTGCCCGCGCCTCACTACAGGTCAGAAAACTGCTGCCTTCAGTCTGGGGAGCTCAGCCCTGCTGCACTTCAGAGGGCGATGATGCGATGGCAGGCTTTGTCTCACGCTGGCAACGTGATGCCTGTGTGTGTTGAAGTGGTGGATGGCTGCGTGGGGTGAATGGATTGGGTCAGCTCCTGGGCACGGGGGCATGGCTGGTGCAGCTGATTGCTGCAGCTGTGCTGTGCTGGGGCTTGGTGCTGCAGTGTGGCACTTGGGAAAGCTTGATCTACTTGCTAGTAGCAAGAACAAGCAGTGGCATGAAGTGAGGTTTGTTTGGTGAATGTGAGCATGGCGTGCTCAGTGGTGCTGAAGGTTTGGCTCTTGCTTTCCAGGACGCTGGAATACCTGCTGAGACACTTGGCTTGTCTCGCTGGGAGCTGCTCCATCACAAACATGCCCGCTAAGAACTTAGCGATTGTGTGGGCTCCCAACCTCTTCAGGTAAACTTCTTTTTCCGTCTCAGCACAAGGCTTAGACCTGTTCTCCCCACGGGCACAGTTTGGAGAGGACGACAATTTGTGCTCTCTTGGTTTTGTCAGATGGGGCTGGTGTGTCCTTGATCAGCCGGGAGAATGTCTTCAGTGGCATCAGTGCTTGCCCACTGCGGAAGTCTCCAGAGCCCAACTGGACAGCCTTTGGCTGCCCAAATGCCCAAACGTGGGGAAACAATCTCGGGTCAATGACTTCTCCAATCTGCCTTTTCTACAGATCCCAGCAGAACGAGGCTGCCTGCGCCAGCGGAAGAGCTGCCTGCGTGGAACTGCAGAGGCAGTCGGATGTGGTGGAATTCCTCATCACCCACACCGACGTCCTCTTCTGCTCCAGCTCCACATCAGGCGTTGGAGATGGAGCAGGTGAGCGTCTTCCTGCATGAGCTTTGTCTTGATGAGACACCTTGATCAAATGCAGGCCTTCTCCAGGATTGTTGAGCTATGCTTTTGCTATCGAGGGGCTATCGATGTGCGGCAGCTCCCCCAGAACTGTGATGGCTGTGCTGCTGCTTTCCGATCCGCCCTCTTAGCTGTGGTCTTCCCTTCCAGGGCGCAGTTCTCCATCAGGGCCCGAGTCTGTGCAGGTGTCTTCTCCTGCCACCAAGCTGCTCACCCTGGAGGAGGCACAGGCACAGAGGGGAGGCCACAGCAGCTCTCCCGCTGTGACAGAGAGCAGGGACATGCAAGTGGAAGAAGGCCCCGCAGCTGCGCGGGGGAAATTCCACACAATCATTGACTTTCCGTCTGAAAGGTAAAGAGGACTTTCTTTTCCAGCAGCTTCCTATCAGACTTGGTTGTTCGGGCTTTTGTGGGTTTTTCTCCACTATTGCAAGAGCAAAAACTTGCAGAAAGTACTTGACGCCAATGGTGCGTGTGGTGGTGTACTGAATGTCCCCTCCCTTTGGACTCTGAGGTTCAACTAACAGGCATGCTCTGCATCTGGGTTGACATGGCTGAGGGGAATGTAGGCAGCAAGACTCCAGGGCTGAGCTCTAGAAATGGAACCGTCCTCAACCGTGTGAATCAGAGCGAGCTTCTAAGTTGTGTTTCAGCAGGAACCAGGCAGTGCTAGGAACAAGCAAGTGTTGGCAAGAGCTCAGGGCAGCTCTTCCCTCACCCTGCACCATGCACGACTCACACTGCTCACTCTTTTCTCCCTCCAGACCAAGTCCACCCAGCAGGGTGAAGGAATCCCCAGCGTGCAGTTGGTGTTCCTGTTTCAAGCCCAGAAAACCATCCTCTGTGGCCAAACGCCAACTGCAGCGCGATGCCAGGGAGCCCTCGGAAACAGAGGTGGTGGTCCTGGCAGGTAAGGGTGCACATCCAGCTGTCAAAACCCTGCTTGTCAGCGCCATGGAATTCATGCTTGCAGTGGGCTTGTTCCTCCTGCTAGCGTTCAAGCCCGTGCCTACCATCTTCGTTTCAGCCCTGTCTTTCTTTCCCAAATCTGGTGTCTCTGGTGAAGTCAAGATGTGGACCTGCCGGAGCACACCCCTCTCGTGCCTTTCCCCGAGTAGTTTTGGAAAGAGACGGGAGATGGGCACCACTGCAGTATGTCTCAGAATGATTCCTTCTGACACTTAGGATGGAAGGAAGAGTACACTTGCGACTCAGTGTTGCCTCTGTATGAGCAGGCACACGTTTAAACTGTGTAACACTGCAACAGGGTGAAGGCTTTCTGCGAGGGCTTTGGAGTCCACACAAAAGAGAAAGACAAACAACAAAAGCGCAACAGTTCCTTTCGAGACAGTGCTCCTCCTGTTGCTATTGTCCTATTGGCTTTGTCCTGCTGCCACTGCAATAGAAAATCTCAAGAACCACTCTCATCATTCAGCTTGTGCAAGTTTGCTACTAACTGTTTGCCTGTGTATCTACTCCTTCCTAGGTGAACCGAGCCCTCGTCCACGCAGAAGAGCCAGAGCGTATAGCGATGATTCACTGTGTGCTTATATCAGTGCAGAGCTGCTAGGAAGCACAAATCGCTGCAGCTCAGATGACAGCCTGCCATACAACACCAGTGAGGGAATGAAAGTGTTGATCCAGGTGGAAGCCCTCATGTCTCCCGGCGGTGCAGAAGACGCTGACCTGAGCCTGCCAGAAACAGCGGTCACCGAGCTGGACTGTGACGGGGCACCATTGCAGTGCAGCCCAGCCCAAGCACAGCCCGAGTGCCCCGACAGCAGCAGCTCCATGCAGGAGCAGGTCAGCGTCAGCCAGGAGGAGCCGAGCCTGGTGGAGGGGGACGTAGAATCAGAGCTCCAGTCCCAGGCACCAGGCAGCAGCACGAGCTCTGAGCCCCTCTCTCCTTCACCAGAGAGAATGAGTCCCATGTGTACACCGGACCTCTCACCAAAAAGCCCTCCTGGCTGTGAATGAATAAAAGCACGCTGGTGCTGGATCAACGCCTTGACTGCCTTCTGAGTCTTCATTCCCAGGGATTGGGATGGATGCAAGCAACAGCAAGGCAGCTCATGTTGCAAGGCTATGGCTGTGGGCTGTGCGTGCAGCAGAGCTGCGGGTTTGTTCCCATTTTGTCTGGCTGTGGGATGCCTGCAGCGAGAGCTGTGCTCCCGTAGTGTATGGTAGCAAAGAATCTCCAGCATCCGGAATGCTGCTGATGATCATGCCCAGCTTCCGTGCTATGGCTGTGGCTTTGTGATGCTTTTGAGTGAGGGATGCCTCGGCTGGCCCCCGCCAGCTCTCTCGTCTCTCCCGCCGTGTCCATTCCTGGCTCCCAGCTACGAGCTGGCCCTGCAGAGCATCTGCAGCCCTGTCAGCATCAGCATCCAGCAGCGGCAGGAGGAGCTCCCCGTGAGCAGCATCTGCCCGTCCCTCCCCCGGGCTCTCATTGGTCAGCGGCAGCTCTGTCCCTCCCCCGGGCTCTCATTGGTCAGCGGCAGCTCTGTGCGTCCCCCTGCGTCTCATTGGTCAGCGGCAGCTCTGTCCCTCCCGCGGCGTCTCATTGGTCAGCGGCAGCTCTGTCCCTCCCCCGGCGTCTCATTGGTCAGCGGCAGCTCTGTCCCTCCCCCGGCGTCTCATTGCTCAGCGGCAGCTCCGCCGGCTCCCATTGGCTGAGCCGCCGTGCGCGGGAGCGGCCGTTGGGAGCCGGCAGTGTCAGGCGCGGCTCTCGTCAGCGAAGCGCCGCTCCGGCAGCCCGGGCCGCCCCGCAGGAGAGCGCGGCGTCAGCCGGAGCTGTCCGGGCAGCACCGAGCCGGAAGCCGCGGCACAACGGGAGCGAGTGCTGAGGACAGCTCCGCCGGAGGTGTGCGGGAGAACGGGAGCGGGAGAGGGAGAGGAGCCCTGCGCGGCCCCCCAAGCACACTGCCCTCCCCTCCCCCGTGGAACTCCCGTGGGGTTGGGCTGTGGGATTGGGATGAGGGCTGGGGGATGTGGCTGGGAGATGGGTGATGGGATTGGGACTGATGGAGGCCTCGGGTCCCCCAGCGCCACAGTGCTGCTGCCAGCATCTGAACCGTGCCCCCCCACCCCCAACCCCTCCAGCACTGCTCCCGGTGCTTCCAGACCCATTGCAGCCCCCCAGAAGCGGGGCTAAGGCGGGCCTGTGGCTACTGGGGGCTGTGGGGAGGCTATAGGGGGATATGGGGCTGCTGTAGGGGGCTGTGCAGGGACTGTTAAGGCGTATGGGTCTGTAAGGAGCTGAGGGGGACTCTAGGGGGGATCTGGGGCTGTGGTGAGCCATCGGAGGATTTGTGGCTATAGGTGGCTGTGGGGATGTTCTGGGCGGGGGGGTATATAGTCAGGCTGCCCAGGGAGGTTGTGGATTGTCCTTCTCTGGAGATACTCCAAACCCAGCTGGATGCCTACAGTACAGCCTGCTGTATGGAGCCTGTCTTGCGAGGGGGGGGGGGGGGGAAGGGCTCCATGATCTCCAGAGGGCCCTCCCAGCCCCTACAGTTCTGTGATTGTAATTGTTGCTTCTTGCAGCAGTAGAGTGTTTCAGAAGAGAGAAAAAGATGGCAGCGGTGAACTGGCTTTCTGTGGATGGTAAAGCTGTGCTGAGAACTGGGCTGACTATTGCAGCTGAAAATGCGTGCCAAGTGTGCAGACGCAGAGGAATAACTTTTCCCTGTAGGTGGACCTTGTCTAAGGTAGGTGTCCTTGCTGGGTGAGCTTCTGCTTTAAAGCATCAAGTTGTAATTTGAAAAGAAAGGTTGCCAGTTCTTTTTTTCCCCAAGTAATTTTTCAGCCGGGAGAGATTGGAGGTGCTGTTTGGTGATGGAAGACGGAGAGAGGAAAAGCAAGTAAAAGGCATGCTCTGCATAGCCACCACATGCCATGGGCACCGTTGTGGTCCTGCACAAAAGAGGAGCAGCTCAGCAAGCTTGGCCTGGGCCGTGGGAGGGAGCATACAGACATCTGGACCAACCGGAAACGAGTTAGTTCTTGAGGTTGGTTGTTTTCTGCTGTTTGTCCCACGTCCTGTTGCTCAGTGGTAGATCTGTTCACGTTCAGTGCTAGCAGGAATGTCCCCGAGCATTTTTGTTTCAGCTGTCGCAACGCTTTGTTCCCTTGCTGCTGGGCTGGGGCGTTTGAAGAATGATGCACGTGCTGATGCCCAGCCAGGCTTTGGGGCTGAGTCTGCGTAGCAGACTGCAGAGCACTGCTTGGTCCATTTGAGTGTATGAAACAAGTGTGACATCCTTTGTGCTGGAGTCATGTGGAAGGAGTCCTATGTGTTTGTGACCTGACTTGAAGCCAGTGGGCATCACGGAGGAGTAGGGGAAGGGGATGAGGGGAGGCAAGCTGGGGTAAGAGGATGAGGCGTAGGAACAGGAACCTGTTTGGCCAATATGAAGTGCTGCCGTTCTCTTTTTGGTTTAGGAATCTCTGTACGCTTTTTAATGAAGAACAATCTCATTGTTCATCTTGTGAGCAAATTCATTCGGGCCTGTTAGTTGGTGTTGTTCTCTCCATAGAGCTGCAAGTGAAATGGATACTTCTGGTGTGATGTGTGGCCCCCTTCCGCCTTCTCAGCTTAACAAGTTGGCAAGGCCTGGCTCTTGGTTGGTGAGCTGTGCCCAAGGTGAGAGAGGTGTCTCTTCTGGGCTTGACGTGCGGCAATCAGACCGTATAGCCGGTAAGGATATAGAGCAGGCATGTGTTTCTTGGTGACGCGCGTACTCCCTGGTGCAAGGGGGATCGCTCCACCTAACATTCACACTAACTTGCCCTGTAGACATCTAATCAGCTCCCTGCCCCGTGTTTTCGAGCTGCTCTCCAGTCCTTATCTTGATGGCCTTCATCCTCCCTGTTATTCCAGACCTCGTGTCTGTGAAAGTGCTTGGAATCCCTTGTTTTCTAGCACTCTCTACCTAAACTCTCTCTATTTGCCTCTTATTTCTACTTTGTGCAGCTACTTTCCCTTTTCTTGCTGTGAGGCCCTTCTCTCTCTAACTGCAGGCTCCTGTTCTCACTCTTCAGTTTTCCCTTTTCTATAGTCTAGCAGGGCTTCTACCTGCTAGATCATTTTTATTCTGTTCTGCGTGTCCCAAAATAGGCCCCACTTCCCACCTTTGGCCTCAACGCATATCTCTTCCATATCTCCTTTTTCTTTCTAGCACTCTGGCACAGGCAGGCAGAGCATCTCATCATGACACAGGTAAAACCTCCCAACAGCACCAAGAGGATGCAAACTAGAAAGAGCTGCTTTAACCATCCTAGATTCAGTAGCCAGCTAGTAAGCAAGTTCCTTAAATCTCCTTCCCAGCTGGGGTAATCCTGACTTGTCCTAGGCAGGACTTTGGTCTGTTCCCAAACTTTCCATCAATCTCTCTCGATTCTTAAATCCTTCTTGCTGTAAGCACAGCGACTGATTTATTGCTGTGCATACCCCTCCTTCCGTGGCTGTTAATCGGTCTAGTGCCATCCTATTCTGGAGCACTGCTTTGGATAAAGGGGATACTTCTTCTTGGATTGCTCGTAATGCATCCGTTGTGGCATTCTCTATCATTTCCAGAGTTGCAGAGATATTGACTCTAGCTTTTTCTAGCTGGGCAACTCCTAGAGCTGGGATAAGGGCTCTCGGAAAGCTGTGGTATCCGTTGTTCTATATAGCTAGGGGGTTGTATGTACGCTTCGTTTGAATCCCGGGGGTCCTCAGGAGTCCCCGAGGGATCTCCTCATGCACCATGGTCTGGGCTATTAAGTATCCTGTAGTGCAAGTCCCTGTCCAATGTAAAGGTACTGCATTCTGTGCCTGAGCGTCCCCACATAACCACCATGTGGTATCCATGAGGTAACTGACATGGCCTGGCCATCTTTTCCTGAAGAGTGAACGATGCTCCCATCCCTACAATTCCGAGTATGTTCTTCTCTGAGAGCCAGTGTGACTGCTTAGCGATTCTAGGATCACACCCCACACTTTGGTTCCACCCCCAGCTACACCCTATGCCTGTCAAGTCCTGTCAGCCAACCCCCACCCCACCTTTACCATCAGTTTCTCTGTCTGCAGAAATAGACCTAGTAGAGTTAGTAACTAGTCAATGCAATGTAGGTCCCTTTTGTGGCTTGTCTTCTATCCCAAACTTACACTTTCCGTGCTCTAGCCAACCTGGAAGGGTCAAATGTAGTGCCAAAATCCCATAAACGGGCACTTTTCCCTCCCCTCTAAGGAGGGCATTGCATATCCAACAAGATTTGTTGAGAGCCTGGCCCATTTTCTCAGTTCTTCGGAAGTAGCTCTTCTCTTGCCAAGCTGTGAGCTACTACGCCAGTCGTACTGACCATTCTCAAACTCTTATCCATGCTTTCGGATCCTGATTTTCAGTGGTCCTTTCTCTTGTGCTGTCCACTGTGGTCCTGGTGCTCTCTTCAGGCAGGTATGATGTATCCACGGTGTAAGCCCCTCAACATTGGCCGTGGTGTGGGTGGTCAGGAGAAGTTGGTAGGGTCCTTCCCACTTTGGTTCAAGAGGTACATCAGAGGGAGATTGAACATAAACATGGTCGCCTGGCAATACATGGTGCACTGGAGCATCAGTGCTTCAGTCAATCAGTTCCCAGTCATGTGCTTCTTTGTTGGACCACCTTGGCAAAAATGTGGGCCTCGCTCTGCTGAGAATGCTACAGGAACCCCGAACCTTGGAATTAACAGCATGTAACAGCATTTTCGTTGCTTCCCGAACCTTAGGAGTCCTCCAGGGAAATACCTCTGGCCATCCCCAAAAGGTATCAGTTAGTGCCAACATCCAGCGATCCCGCCCTTTTCTTGGGGGTTTCAGGAAGTGACTTTGTCACTGTTGCCCTGGAAGGTTCCCTTTCCCAATAGGCCCACTTGTAGCCATTTGCTGGTACTAGGATCGTGCTTTGTAACCTCTGTTTACGGTCTGGAATTAAAGCCCTCTTCAACGACCTGCTCTGCCCCCTGATCCACCATCTTCTCTCCAGTTTCCGGTACAATGTTCCCTTTCTGATGTCCTTGACAATGGATGGTAGCCACACTCTTTGTTGATTTACATCAGGCTATTTTTCCTTGTGTGTGAGCAATCCTTGCTCTCTTCAGGTGGTCCTATGAGCATGTAGCATCCCAACTGCGTAATTATATGGACAGATGCTATGTCAGGCTCTTGTCAAGGCACTTATTTCAGGCTTCCTAGAGACAGTCCCCCCAGGTCATGGTTGTGTTTCAGTGATCTTGTCACTGGGCACTGCTTAACCTTGAGTGGGCTAGCCCTAGCTCTTGCTTTGCACTTAGGGCTGCATTTTGGCTCTACCAGGCATCCCTGATAGCCACACGGCTAAGCATACCTTAGTGAAGATTTCTGTAACTTCTGAGGTTACCCCGTTGTTTGTCCCTGTTTGCATTAAAGCCAGACTTACCATTTCCAATCAGTTCATCTTGTTTGACCCTTAGCACCAGTGTTATTGAATTGACTCTCTGCATCCATTTGTTCTGATCAGTCTTGCCAGAGGAACGGTTTTGGAGAACCTGGCATCTACAGGCATGTATGTATTCCTCCTTATTTTCTCAGCCTCTCTTGAAGTGATCCCAAAAGGAAAGCCTTTTCTTGTTGGGCAGTAGCTCCGACTTGTGTTGCAAAATCATCTACGGGAGGTAAGAGGCACCCGTGCCCACCGGAAACGAAACCTCTTTCTCCTGCTCTCCTAGCTGCCATTTCACCGGTGTATTTGCTAGGAATAACTTCTCAGGTTGCCATTCTTCAGCTTTTGCAATCAGAGATGGTTGGATTTGTGCACCGCTGTCTCATTTCCCTGCAGTTGGCACAGTGCTTTTGGTCCAGCAGGGCTGGAAGCCTCCCCCTCCACGGGCTCTTCCAGGCCCCCCCCTACCTCTTTCTGAGGGGACCTCTGTGTCCTAGGGCTCTACTCTACACCGCAACAGGAACAGCTGTTGCTCTTGCCAATGGCCTTACTATCTCTGTTCCTCAATCCATTTTTTTCCTTTCTCTTGCTCAGCTCTCTTTGGATCTACCACCCTGTTCCACCTTGCTCATCTTGGCCTTCCTCAGCCTGCGTCCTTCTGCAACTTTTCCCTTCCCAAACTCTCATCACTACATAAACAACTAGCATGATGTTTCAGTTTCACCTCCTCCTCTCCTCTCTGGACATTTCCAGTGCTAACCCTGGAATTTGGGGTTTCTGAGATCTCTGCACATGAAGGCTATTCTCACTGCCAGTGCCCCATCCTCTCCACCTCCCCCCCTTTGCAAGTAATGCTGTTTACAACATCACTCTCTGTGTGAGGCTGGGGCAAGGGTGTGGGGGGTTGCTCTCCTGCCGGTGCGGATACACTCACTTTCTCTGTAACCCTTTTTCCTTTGTCCCCTCTTCATCCCCTCAGTTACACTTCCACATACCCTCAGTCATGCTTCTGTTTCCCATTAGCAATTACACTTACTTCTGCCATCAAAACCATTTGTCCCATTCCCTTCAGAACCCACCAATCAAACAGCACAGTTCTTCAGTGTCCATAAACACCCAGTAGTTAGTCTCATGATGAGAGCACTCCATTCTAACAACTGGTCATGTTACTTCATGGACCTTGCCCCCTTAAGAAGAACAGGAACTGCAAGAAGGTATGATAGTTACGGGTCCCCTTCCGATGCCGCTTCTCATCATCTTCTAACTTCCACATTAAGCACCACTGATTGCAATACTTGATGAGAGTTTCCTTCCTCAGGGTGCCTCCAGGTTCCCCTGCAGTATCCCACCAGTGTGCCAGTGCACATCCCAACGGGGCTTCTTTGGGAATTTCCTTCCCCTGGGAGCCTCCCACGATGTTGACCAAATTCTTCTTGATTCCTCATTTCCTCAGAGTTTCCACAGGCAACCCTGGACACCGCCTACTGATCTTGTTCAGATGTGAACACTTGGATCTCACAGATCTCACAGAAGCCTGACCACCTTCCTTGACACGCTTCCCTGCAATCAGAAGACAGTACTACACAAACAGGCTGACACTCATTCCCTGCAAGGAACGCATCTCACTCACACCACACTCACTCTGATCTTTAGAACAAAAGGCATGGTTTCGACGTAGGCCACAATGCTGACGACGTCTTTGAGCTGGCATCTTCATAAGGCTAGTACATGAGTCAGTAAGCTTTCAGGTTTCTCGGAAAGTCAGCTGGACCTGAAATGATTAGATCCACGGTACGGAACACTCAGCAGATGGTGATAACAATCACACAACCTATAAGTCCCACTCCTATCTCGCTGTTTCCAGAAAAAGGAGGGAGAGCTGTTGCTCTTCCCTTGTGTCCAGACTTGCAGGTCCCCTTCCCCAGGCATCCTGTGAGGCCCTTCTCAGAGTCTCTAACTGCAGGGTCCCGTTCTCACTCTTCAGGCTTTGAGACATGCCTTCCAGTTGCACATTGTGTTCTTTGTTGTGTTGACCTCTTGAGCTCCAGTGCTAAGGGAGGATCCGAGCAGTAGCGCAGAAGGAACGGTTTAGAGTGGAAGTGCACTGCAAAGGGCCGGAGGCAGCAGGAGCAGGGAAGAGATCATCGCCACTGTACTGTACTCAGCACTGGTGAGTCCTCTCCTTGAGTAGTGTGTTCAGTTCTGGGCCCCTGACTAGAAGGGGGACCCTGAAAGCCTGCAGTGTGTCCAGAGAAGCGCAATGAAGCTGTGAGGGGTGTAGAGCACAAGTGTGATGGGGAGCGGCTGGGGGAAGTGGGATTCCTTAGTGTGGAGAAGAGGAGGCTGAGGGAAGACTTTCTCCCTCTGTCCAGTTACTTGACGAGAGGTTGTGTTGAGGTGGGGGTGGTCCTCTTCTCCCGTGAAACTTGTGCTAGGATTAGAAGGAATGGCCTCAGGTTGCATGAGGGGAGATTGAGGTTGGATGTGAAGAAGAACTTCTCCCAGTGAGTGGTCAGCCGCTGGAGCGGGCTGCCCAGGGAGGTGATAGAGTTCCTGTCCCTGCGGGTGTTCAAGGGACACTGGATGTTGTAGTGAGGGACGTGGCTTAGTGGGAAGGAAATGGTGGTGGTAGTGGGTGGTTGGACTGGATGATCTCAGAGGTCTTTTCCAACCTTGCTGTGATTGTAGGAAAGGCATCTGCTGGGTGAGTGCTTTGCTGGGTGAGCGTCCCCCTGCTGGAAAGCAGGCAGCTGTGGTCTTTGCAGACAGCCACATCCACGGGGATTGGAAGCCTTTGGAACCGGAACCTTGTCTTTCCCGTCTCATGCCCAACAACTCATGCTGTTTGAAAGCAGCACCTTAGAGGCAACCTTGATTTCTCCAGCCTTCTCCGAGCTTTCCTAGAATCCTAGAATCGCTAAGGTTGGAAAAGACCCACAGGATCATCCAGTCCAACCGTTCGCCCTTCACCAATGGTTCCTGCTAAACCATGTCCCTCAACACAACATCCAAAAGCTCGTTGAACACCACCAGGGTCGATGACTCCACCACCTCCCTGGAATGGCAGCCCATTCCAGTGCCGGCCCACCCTTTCAGACAAGTAGTATTTCCTAACGTCCAGCCTGAATCTTCCCTGGCGCAACTTGAGGCCATTCCCTCTAGTCCTATCACTAGTCACCCGAGAGAAGAGGCTGGCCCCCACCTCACTACAGCCTCCCTTCAGGTAGTTATGGAGAGCAATAAGGTCTCTCCTGAGCCTCCTCTTCTCCAGACTGAGCAATCCCAGCTCCTTCAGCCACTCCTCATAAGGCCTGTGCTCCAGAGCCCTCACCAGCTTTGTTGCCCTCCTCTGGACACGCTCCAGGGCCTCGATGTCTTTCTTAGAGTGAGGGGCCCAAAACTGGGCACAGTACTCGAGGTGCGGCCTCACCAGTGCTGAGTACAGGGGGACAATTACTTCCCTATTCCTGCTGGCCACACTATTTCTGATACAAGCCCGCATGCCATTGGCCTTTTTGGCCACCTGGGCACAGTGCTGGCAGTGTTCAGTCTAGCGTCAATCAATGCCCCCAGGTCCATTTCTTCTACACAGTCTTCCAGCCACTCTGCCCCAAGCCTGTAGCGGTGCCTGGGGTTCTTGTGGCCAAAGTGCACTCTTTGTGCCACGAGAGCTCTCCTGCTTCTCCCTGTGATGTGAGACTGTATGGAAGGCCCTGCGGATGTCTGGGTAGGTGATGGCAGTTGCTCTTCCTTTCCCCACTTTCCCCCAGTGCTGGACATAGTGGGGAACGGGAGTGGGGGACGTCCCAGCAGTGGGTTCCTACCTCAGCCAAACTGAAGGGCTGTTCTGATCCGTGTATTTGAAGTGGAGTGAATCTGATGCTGATGAGAGAAATGAGGGGCCTGTGGAAAAAAAGGAGCGTGCTGCATTTTGTGGTGCAAGATGTTCTGGGAACTGCTGCTAACAATGCCCGGAGGCTTCCTTTTTGATGGGGAGAGGCTTAGCAAGGACTTCTTCTATGAAAGGGGTTCATCATCTATTTCCTTTTCATTGACCTTTCATACTACTGCTTGAGAAATTAATGTTTCTTGCTGTAGAGAATACGCATGCACCTTGCATTTGTATCTGCACAAAGAATCTTCTAAGCATCTCTGTACGTGTTTCTTTTTGGCACTCAGATGGAGCTGTGTGGAAGACAGACTTGAATGTCACGCTGACAGCAGCAGTAGAGAGGCAAATTTCATAGGGTTGCATGCTTTTTATTTTTTTCCTTTTGTTTCAGTCCTAACCGTGGAAGCACGGAAGCATTACCCAGACCAATTGAGCATTTGTCACCTGGGCTTTCTACCAATGCCATAGGCAGTGGAAGTCAGCATCGCAAGCATCCGTGAGAGCCCTGCAAAAGACTGGTGAGAGTTACCCTGGCAGCCTCCTTTGGAAATCTCAGGTCTCTGTAAGCTCTCAAGCTGTGTCGTAAGTCCTCCCGTGGTGCTGACTCAGCTCTCCCTGTCTTTGGTGCAGGAGAGCTGCTCTTCAACTCCTTCCTGTTTCCTGCCTATCATCTGCTCCCTGCTTTGCCCATGGCCCAGTGAGCCTTTTATTCCTTGCCCCCAGATTTGCATGTGTGGATAAGAGCATCTGCTTATGTACATTTCTATTCAGCCCGTGGTGTCAGGCTGAGCGACAGCTCCCAGCTGAGCTTGTGGTTAGCGAGACACGGAGTAGGTGGAGATGGAGTTCTCTGTGTCACTAAAGCATGAGCTTGATGGCTGCCGTGAGCCAAAGCAAGAGAGTTTGTGTGTTTGATTTCTGCGTTGGGCTGAGCGGGTAGAGCAGGGCAAGGGGGCTGATTTGGACGTGCTGCTTTCCCAATACGGTGCTGTTTGCGTGGCAGTGCTTCTGGCGTTGCAAATTGTGTCAGATGTCAATGAATTCCTTGGAATCTGTTGAGTTGACTTGTGCAGGTTTCATTGTGGAGCTGAACCCTTCCTGGCCGCTTGTGTGCATAGCCATGGCCTTTGCTTCTTTCTTGCCTTTTTTTCTTGGTTGCGTTTGGCACTGTGCAAGCCGTGAATTGCCAGGGAAGAGCTGGAAGTGCTCTGGAGTTGTGGGGGACAAAGTGCCAAGAAGCAGCGTGCAGCTTCAAAGCTTTTGAGTGAGGGATGCCTCGGCTGGCCCCTGACAGCTCTCTCCTCTCTCCCGCCGTGTCCATTCCTGGCTCCCAGCTACGAGCTGGCCCTGCAGAGCATCTCCAGCCCTGTCAGCATCACCATCCAGCTGCGGCAGGAGGAGCTCCCCCTGACCAACGCCAGGCAGTACTGCTCGGTCTGCAGGTTAGCTGCCATTTACCTGTAGGTGGCTCTTGCAGAAGAAGACTCAAACAGCAGAGCGTTTTCCTCATCTGCAGCACGCAAATGCTACAAAAGCAGAAACAACCCAGGAAGCCGTGGGTTTGCGAGTCTGCATGGACATGCACTGAGTGTGTTGATGGTGCTCTGCCTTCCTTTATTTCCTTCTCCTTGCTTGTCCATATGCTGCTCAGGAATGGAAAGCTGCATGTCCCATAAATCCCCAGAACCCAACTTAGGTGAGTGGTTGCCTGAACAGGTAAGGACCATGTACATATACTAATCTTTCCCATTGCACAGTGTGGCAGTGCTGCCAGACTTTGTTATGGCTCTTTAGGGCACCTTCCAAGCTTTGTGTCATTTTCCTCTCACCTTTCCCTTTTTTTCCCCGAGGTTTTGCCTTGCTTTGCCCTTTTATTCCTGCTACCTTCCTCTGTGTTGCTCAGGTGTTGCCGTTCCTTTGTGAATATCAAATCCTGAAGCACTGCCCCTCCACAAGAGAGCCGTCCTGTCAGGTTGCATTGCTTCACTTGTGAAGGCCCAGGGCCTTTTTCTGGGGCCCTCGAGCATAGAAGCGAATGGCAGCGGGAGGCCTGAGTGGCTGGGATGTAGCCTAAATTTTAGTCTTGACTGCGATGGTGACCTAAAGGCCTGCAAGTGAAGAATGGTCGTGGGATGGAACAAAGTATCCTGACAGTTTTGAGACAGCCTGTAGCTGTGGCTGTAGCCACAAGTGTTTTGTGTCATAGAGGGAGCTCATGTGGGTTGTAGGTCTTGTTCTTGCGAAGACTTGTTCTGCAACAGGTGTTCCACTTGGGCTCCGTAGCACGTGCTGGCCATGCGGGTACAGCATGCAATGGAACAAACCCTGCAGGCCCTGGGGAGAGGCAAAGCAGGAGAGTGGCTGCCCCACGGTGGGGATGAAAGGCAGAGTGCCCTTTGAAGCAGGGGATGCCCTGCTGGCTCTGCCGCTCGCATCCACTGCTGGCACGTTCCTTCTTCCTCCTTTCTGGCAGTTTGCTGTCGAGCAGATTGAGGTGGAAGTCAAAGACTCAAATCCAATGTTGCGAAGCCACTGCGGATGCCAAATCCCTGCACGGGAGACCTGTCTGTGTGCAGGAGTTACTGCAGGATGAGGAGCTGCTATTGGTCTTCAAGCAGGTAGGAGTTTGTTATCCACGCATAATACTGTATGTATTTGTTCTTGTTGTTGTTTTAAAATCAGTGCCAGTATGCAGTCTGATCCGATGTGTTTGAACAGTGTGGTGTAAGGATTGTCAGCTGAGAACAGCAGCAGAACATGGGGCTGTTGCAGGGGGAAGGCGTGGGGAAGGAAGCGGGGAAAGGAAAGGGAAAGCCTGGAAAAGGAATGGGGAAGGCACGGGGTGAAGGAAGGGGGCAAGACACAGGGGAATGAAGGGGAAAGGACAGAATACCTGTAGAGCAGCCTAAAAAGCAGTAACAAGCTCTGGGAGGACCGTAGAGTGCCAGATTCTGTGCTGGGTGTTTATCTGTGTGTGTACGTTGTCACTGTTTGTGCCTGGCTGCACTGCTCCAGCCCAGAGCCCGCTGCCTGCAGCTGCATCTTTGCTTCCTTCCCTCCTGCCCGGAGCCCCACGGGTGCTCCCACAACTCCCTTCCCACCCCCAAAATGCCAGAGAAGACACCTGGCAGTGGGATGGAGGAATCCCAGCAGCCCGTTTTCCTTCTGCCTGCAGCTCTCTCCTCCTCTGCCACACAGGGCTCCAGACTGTCCAATGGGAAAGACGTGGGGGAAAGGGAGTGCTGGCAGGAGCGACTGCTGCGGCTGACTGGGGAGGGTCTGCATCCCACGTGCCCTCCTGTGCTCTCTCTCCAGCTGCAGGAGGGCCAGAGAAGGGCAGATGAAAGCTGCAGCTGAGCCTGATGGACCTGCACAGCTCTCGGGCTGTCTTCCAGAGGTAGCTGTGACCAATACCAATATGGCGCTCTGCTTTCTGCCAACGTGCTTTAATTTTGTTGTCGTTAAATGTACTGGGCAGTTACATTTTGGCATGTGAATATTTAAAAACAGTGCAACAGATGCTGGAAAAAAGTAATTTTTTTAAAATTATTATTATTATTATTATTATTTTCTTTTTGTAAAGCTCTTAGCACGGCTTTCCTGAGTTTGGAGGAGTTTCCCTCTGTTTTCTTCGTCTTCACCCCCACCGCCCCCCACTTCTCATTCCGTGTTCTTCCCCCGTCATCCCGACAGAGCACTGACCGCCAGCGATTGCGCCGCGGGCCGCATCGATCCCGTCCAAGTTCTTTCCGCGGTCTCTGCCGCCACCTCGTGGCCAATGCGCGGAACCTGCCGCTGTCCGCTGCTCAGTCCTGCAGGCGGCACAACGCGTGCGCGTAGGAATGCGGAAGTGGCTTCGTAACCGCTCTGTGCAGCTCATCCGCCGCTCTCTATTGTGATTAGTCCTCCAGGTCACAGCGAGCATGCCACGACAACTCCAAACCAGCAACTGTTGCTCCTAAGCGCTACACGTGCGGGCGAGCAGTCGATTCTCCGACCCCCGTCTCAGCCAACTTCGCCTTGTAAACCAGGCTGCCCCTCATCTGTTTTCACTAGATGTGAAGGACAGGTGGGGTCAGGCATCTGCAGCTACCGAGACAGCCATCCCCATCACCTCTCAGTGCTCACGCAGCCAGAAGCAGCTGTACTGATCAGTTCAGACATCGTGCAGCTGAAACACAAACGTCTGCCGTTAACTTGTGTGAACCTCTGTGTATGTATACTCTTTTGTACAGACTGCTGCTGGCCTGCTTGTGTTCAAAGAATTTCCACTGAAGTGGACTAAATATTTCTGTGGAATTCTATGTTGTTGTTTTTTTTTGGCCTTGATCACCTGAAAGAAATGGATGAAATGATGTGGGGAGTTGAAGTACAATCAAATGTGAAAGACTATCGAGAGTGGGAGACCTATTTGGAAAGTAACAAGAAGGGGAGGGAGAACATGTCTGGTAGTAATAGCTTGGTGATATTAAGTTGGTATAAATTAAGTGGGACGCACTGATGTGTGCTGTATTCCTACCCACATCGACTTGGGTAGAATCTATTCAGTGTAACGTCGCTACACTTGCCATATTATGCTCTTTAGGAGCGTGCTGTGTGGAGGAATATGGGTAAAATGTCAGTGGGGGTACTTTCAGAACTACCACTACGTCAGTGACATTTGATGTTTTCCAAAGCATGAATCTTGTCCACACACAGTGCTTCTGTAAATGTTGGTATGGGTAAGTCTTGCAGTTCTTCTTTGCTCCAGTGCAGGTGCTGCTATTAGCAAGGATTTTGTGCTTTGTTTTAAGCGGAAGATGTTCAGGAATGTGTTAACTGTTGACTTGTCGTGGTTTTAATTGTCTGAGTGTGTTCTTTTTTAGGATGGCATCGTTGCAGGATGTGCCCCGTGCCCACCAGAGGGAGTATGAGAAACACGTGGAGAGCATTGACAGTTCAAAGATAACTGCCCAGGAATGAGAGAAGTCTTCAGATGCTGCTATGAATTACACGTTCTACAGGGGCATGAAAACATACCTAGAGAACTTAGTAAACTGTTTCAATGAAGAAGTACGCGTGTTTTCCTTCCCTTCGCTGCCACCCATTTCTTTAAGATGACGAACCTGCATTCTCTCAAGGCAAAAATGAGATTTCTTATTTAGAATTGATGATGAGAGACGACCAGTTATGAGTCAATTCTATCAGAAACTTGAGTGTAGCAAGAAACAAAGGAGGAACAGACCACCCCTCACAGTAACCTAAAATGATTAAGGTAGTCTATGTACGCTGGCTTGAGCTGTGGGCTCACCTGGGTTGTGATGGAGAAAAACAGAATGTTATTGGAAGAAGTTTTCTTCAGGTGTAGTAACCAGGGTGTCCTAAAGCTGTATGGGAGGTGGGACTTGCGTGCAGTTTTGGGATCTCAAAATGTATTTGCTTTGCAATGTGTGACTAGTAATAAGGATCTTACATTAGGTTTGAGTTGGTATTTAGCTGGGTTGTGTGAGGGTTTGTCT
This sequence comes from Gallus gallus, assembly GCF_016699485.2. NCBI lineage: Eukaryota > Metazoa > Chordata > Aves > Galliformes > Phasianidae > Gallus > Gallus gallus. The sequence goes on along the minus strand of NC_052572.1, from coordinate 82,719,414 downwards.
ATGTTATCAGCTGTGTTGCTTTCCTTAACTGCAAACCTTAACTATTAAAAACAGAAAATAAAAAAAAAGATGGAAGGTTGGAAGATGCTGCACAAAGTTTGGTCTCGATGAAGGTACCCTGCAGAGAATGCACAGTCAAATCCAACTACTGTCAGTTGTGCTGCAGCCTGAGGTGTTTTTTTATGTAACTGTACATAACTGTACAAGGTTTCGTTGAGATGTTTCCTGTGATGGCGAGGTGTTCAAAGGCAGATTGAAGCAAACTAATTCTACCAACAGTGTCCCGCTGAACGCTTTTTGGTAGGGTCTTAGGTAGTCCTGTAATAGGCAATTGGCATTCAGTTTGTGGCTTTCAGTCTTAAACAGCCTGAAAAAACTGTAGTGAGCAGGCTCTGTTGTCAGTCGGCATACTGTACTAGATGTCCTAGTTGAAATCCTTACCCAAGTAGGACGCGTAGTATCACTTCTCCGTGGTAGAATAGTGAATACAGCATGACCAAATGCTCCGTGAGTTTTGAATTACTGATCTCACTGTTTGTCTATCAGTACCTGAAAAGAGAAACTGAGTCAGTTTTCCAGTAGATATTAGGTTGTTTGGGACGCAGGCACTGTAGAACAGGAGGACAAGGAAGGATTGACTGATAACTGGCAGCAGCTTGAGAAGAGTGAGCTCGGGGATGTAGCCCTTTCTGGTTCTAACTGGTGTGCAGGTGGGGTGGGTGCAAAGCATGCAGACTCTGAGTGTGTGTGCACTCTGGGAAGCACAGCTGGAAGCGTCACCAGGAAGGGCAGAGAGGAAGGGTGGATCTGGGCTCCCTCCCTGTGCTCACTCAGTGCTCACCTCCCAGTTCAGGCTGTGACCTGGCAATCCCCCTGCACGAGGGAGCAGCCACAGCTGTCCTACCGTTCACTGATAATACTGACTGTGCTTTACACTGGACACTGTGAATTTTTCATCAGGAGGTTTTATTTACTTTGGTTAGTTTCCAAATGAAGAGCAGAAGCAGAATCAGTGTTCTGCATTCACCTCTTTGTCTTGTTCCTGTCTTCTGGTAGCTGGGAATGGCAAACCAAGTAATGATGGATTGGAGTGTGATGAAAAGATGAAGCTTCTGAAAACGTGTGAGCATCGAAGGTACGTATCATTACATCTAACTGTAGTAAGTGTGCATCTGCTTCCTGTTACTTACACAGGGATGAAGGTAAATCCTTGCAGTTACTAAGCGAGATGATACACACACGTGCAAAAATGCCTTTCCTTTCCAAAACTCAAGGTATACGGAAACCATCTATTTGTTAATGGAGGGTTTTCTTTCTGCTGATTGGAATCTGAATGTTAATAGGTACTATTAATTTAACATAAGTTGAAGTGAGGCTGTTCACGAAACTGAAAGTAGATTTTTCCCTGCTGTTGGAATAAATGATATTGTGATTATATATAGGAATACATTGTTGTGATTATTGCACAGATGACAAAAATAGGCAGGTGGTATTGTTGCTGGTGGGGTGGCAGTGGGTGCATCAGAACATCTAACCTACCCTCTGTTATCAGCGTAGGCCAGGTGCTACACTTTGAACATCAGGGTCTGCTGCTGACCTTAAGTTACTGGGAGCTCTGAAACCGTTCCAGTTGCATTGGTGCCTTGACTCATCACTGTTTAGGCACAGGTAAGGACTAAAGAGTTTTATTGGTTGAAAAAGGATGTAATAAAACTTTGCTTGAAGCAAACTGTTAACCTTTAACATTAAGTAATGTCAATAATTACATACAAGAGGTATGCTATGCAAATGATAGGTATAAATATAATTTTCTTGTTGATTTTTGCATGCTCTTATGGTATGTGGTGCCAGGACTAACGTTTTTTAGCCCCAGTGAGACTTGGATGCAGTCACAGTTTCCATGCAAGTTGTTGCATAAGCTACATAGAACTGAGATGATGGACTGTTGAGAGCGCAGTAGTTTCTTACAGACTACCTCTGGCAGGGATAGTATGGAGTACCATGTTAGATGTTTGGTGTTTCAGGTGGGGGGAGTTCCTAGTATGAATGTGGTGAAGTGAAGGTCGTTAGAGATGCTTTTAATGTCCTTTGGCAGCTCACAAAGTACCTTACTGTTACAGTCTGTGTCTCTAGGGTTGCATACTTACTTCTGCTTCCTCACCGTGTTTCCTTAGGCTGTTGCTCTCACCGGGTGTTCTTAGTATATCACTGAGCTTTCTTTTACGTACGTACATGGTGAATAACTCACCTGAGTTCATTACAGAATGCAGGACTTGCAGGCGGCAGCTGAGAGAGCGTTCACAAACAGCTGGTCACCACGAAGGCATGCCGAGTGGTGAAGAACTGGCTCTGACAGAGGTGACTGAATTCCAGAAGAGCAAAGGTTGGTCAGGATATGAGAGCAAAATTCCTGTGATATTTGGAAGGATTTTCAAGGGAGAGTGAAGAAATACTCCTTTTGAATGGTATATCGTTTATTTTCTACAGCACAGAATTGATGCATTTAAACAATTCTGACCAATGCCTTAGGAAGAATAGATAAGACTGTAGGCTTCTTTAGTTTAATCAGTTTTTTGTCCAAAGTTGGAATGTATTTCAAATTGAGATTTGAACTGCCTTAGTGAGCAGGTCACGAGGAGCTGGGAGAGGCACGGTGCGTATTTGCTGAATAACAGAAGGAGGATTTTCGTGTCTGAGCTTTTAAGAGACATACAAAATATGAAATGTAATGGGTATTTCAATCTGTGCAGTTGTTCAAAACCGCAGAAGTCTTTTTGTGGTCTTCTGTATCTCTTTTTTCCTGAAAAGGGCTTTGCCAGAGTGCAGGACGGGGGCATGCTGCTTGCAGGGAAGACTTCTGTACAGGAGCTTTGCCGTGGGTTATAGAGGCATTCCAGAGCTTGAGGTAAGTGTTGTTAACTAGAAGGAGGACATCTTTTCCTCTTGTCAGGTTGCTTGCGTATGAATCACTTGCATCTTTATTAATGTGGGGCTGTTTGCTGACATTTTGACAACCCTACCCTCTGAAATCTGGCTTTACATTCAGTTTTAGCTTGCTGCTTTGGTCCATTCCGTGATTAGAATCCATGTAAAACTGTTAAATGAGAATCTTTTGGTATCATTAGGTATATTTCTGCATGGAGTTTTTCTCTCAATCCTGACAGCTGAACAACTAACGGGAATGATCTTTCAGCAGAATTCTACAGACCTGAAAGAGATGCCTGAAAGAGATGTCTTTAGCCCTCTGTATCCGAAAAGGTAAGCTGTCTCTGGGACTTTATTTTTTTACTTTTTAAAATTGTTATTTTTAGTCATAGAATCATAGAACTGCTCAGGCTGGGAAAGACCTTAAAGACCACCAAGTCTACCTGCAACCTAACCTCTTTTTTTGGCCTTTGTTCTATTTTTCTGTACCTTTTCCCCAGAAGCGTGGGTGAAATATATTGTAGACATCCATGAGCAAACAGAACAAATGTGCCTTCTACTGTTTCATTGTAGGAATAGTTACCAAACATTAATGTTTAGGAACTCTTTCTGACAAGAGTAACTACGCAGTCAACTTAGTGCTTTTTTGCTCCTGTAACTAAAAGCTTTAATAAATGGAAAGTTCTTAGTTTATGGGGCACAGCCCAGAGTCTGGTTTTGTGATCTTAACTTGGAGTATCTGAGGGCTTGTGTTATTTGTGGTGGTCTGCTCCCCCTTCTACTCCTGACTCCTCCTTTCTTTCCTGAAATAGTTGATATTGCTGATGCTTATTGCTGGACGCTCTTAGAGAGGGGATAACTGGTAAGAGTCTGGTAGATGTGGGGTTAAGACACAGCTGGGAGAAGAGTGTTGCTAAGCCTGATGCAGCATGTTTGTCTGGTTACAAGCAGTGCTGTTCTGCTGAGAATCCATTAAACACATACTCGAGTGTTTCCAACTGCTAATTCCATTGGGTATTGCAAGGAGTTTCAGTTAACAGCTGTTTCCTCATATGAAAGAACTCCATAGTTGTAATTCATTGGTGTTTAAGAGATGAATTGTCTGCTTGTCTTACTTTCAGGTCAAGCAAAATCCTTATTTCCTCTTGCTCTTTTTCTGACCAGCACTGTGGAAGACAAATCATCTCCATGTTCAAAATTCCAAGGCAGACGGTTTTGGTCAACTGTTGAGGTAAAGAAAAAACACTAGTCTTCTCTGTGAAAATCATTTTAGTTAAAAGGAGATTGTAGTCTTTGAGGAAATGTATCTTCAGTCAAATCTGATTCCTGAGAGCTTAATGCATTTTAATAGGAAGGTTAGCTATTTTCGTCAGTGAGCTATTTATGCTTACCCACCTCTGATACGTAGTCAAGAGACTTTAATTTCATCATCTGTTCCTGCTAACCTTCCATGAGATCAGTCATTGGCACTCTGTGGATAGGTCTGTTTCCTCAGTGTGTGCATACAGTGCCCATGTTGCTCTTGTAGAATAGAATCCCTGCATGTGCGTATAAGTGTATTAGTATAGCTTTATTCAGTCTAAAGTGCTGAGTTAGGAATGTCTGAATGCCTGTGATTCAGTTCCCTCTTAGATCTGTTTCCTCTATGAGTGTATTTGGATTCGTACTAAAGATGAGCTTTATGTTGTGTAAGGGTTTGTCATGGACAGATGCAGAGAAGACAAGAGGGAGCTTAGTGCTGATACCTGGCAGACACGAAACAGACATAAGATTCTGGTATCACCTTCTGAGATTGTGTATTGCCTGACTTAAATGTCCTGTCAAATACATGTTTCTAAAAGCGAGACCAGTGGTCTTTCACTGCTGATTGAAGTTTTCTCCTTTCAGTTTGTTTTCCATCCTCACTGTAAGTCTTCACTTTAGAAGTGGTGATGTGCAGAACAGTTGAAAATGTGTTTGTGTTGGATATCTTCCTATAGTTTTCCACTCTTTTTTCTGGAGTGAAGTCATGAATTCATTTATCCCAGAGTAAGTAGTACTGCGGGTCATGCATTAAACTCTTTGGATCTGTTCAGCAGCTTTAGTGTGACTTATCTGTGTTTGAGACTGCCATTGTGCAGCCCCTATTGTTGCTGTCTTTCAAAGCAGGTGATCATCTGCAGGCTGCCTATCGGGAATGTCCTCTAAACCATGCCCAGAAATTGTATGGGAGAGTACTCACAAAGGGCTGGTCCGTGGTGTGGGACTGAGCAAGCTGCTGAATCGTTGCCTTCTTCTGAACCTCTTCAACACACCACCAGGGCCAGAAAACATAGGGAAGTTTAAAGAGGTGAAAGGTCTTATTTCCATGGGGACAGATGTAGTCTGAAGTGTAATTATTTAACATTTGAAGTTGTTTTTTTGTTTGTTTGTTTGTTTTTTAATGACCTTGGTGTATAAAAGAATTTCAAAGCAAGCATTGGTTCCTAGGCTTTAGGAATAACTGCCTAAAATGACAGTTTTGTTTTTTGAAGAGTAAACACTTCCAATAATAACTGAACTAGCCAAAAGGAGAAGTCTGCCAGAAGTGGTGTGACTTAGTGTTACTGAAAGCATATTTTAGCTTTATTGATTTTGAAGTCAGGTGTGAATGTTTTGCTGTATCAACTTGTCTTTGTAATAGTGATGAAACTGAAGAAGTTGTTCTCCTGTTGGTGAAAGTCAAGGCTCTGCATATTGCTGAAGAGCTCACTGAAGAGTGCAAACGGGAACATCTTAAATCTGTGATCAGGAAATAAGGATTTCTTTGAAGCAGCAGTTCTTTTACTGAAACAACCCTGATGCTCACTCTAAAAAAGTGGTAACGTTTAATGAGTGGACTGCCTGCAGTTGTTTTACAGTGAAATATTTTGGTTTTTTTTTCCAAATGTCTTCTGATGCCATCTACTCCTAGATAGAATCACAATGGTCAGTGTGAAGTGCAGGTGTTCTGAAATATATGACGAAGCCTCACTGCTTTGTTCTTTTGGGAAGGATGACTGCAGTAAGTGCCTGTAACGTTACCACTGCTGGTGAGCAGACAACTTCACAAGCTGTTTTCAGTACCACACCAAATCACTCTAACCCAGGAGTCACTGAACTCTAACTTATTGTCCACTTAATGAGATAACTCTACGAAACTCACAGTGAGTTCCTCATAGCTTTCTGACCCTGACACAGAAGCAGGAATTCTGTATGCAGTGAGAAGTTTGATCTATGAACATCTACTGATGGTAAACGGGTGTTCAGGAAGGTAAGAAGTTGCGCGGGAGAACGTCTTAACTACGCTTACTCTTCTCCAGAGTATGATTTGTAGTGGAGCTTTGTACTTGAGATACAGACTGGACTTTGTGCACAGAGTTGGAGTTGTCACCCGCCCTCATTTATCAGACGAGCAGAACAACAACTCCAGTTACCTTCTAGTAATTGGCTCTCTAAGGACATTTACCTTTTGCTTCCCTGTAAGACCCATTAAACCTCATTTCACCGTACCCATGTTGGATTTCTAATGTTGTGTGACTTCGTATATGTGCAGTAAATATTACTGCTGCAGAATAAAAAGGATGTTTTCTTGTAGAAACAGCAGTGCGCCACAAATTCTGCTAAGTTTGCTATTGCCTGCTTCTCTAAAATGTTATGTATGGGTCTTCCATTTAACTCTTGGAGGCTTTTATTCCCTATGGTTTTTCTGTTGTTTTTTATTACAGAATATGTATTTTTTTAAACTGTTTTAATTGTAAATAGCATTCATCAGTGTTATAGACAACAATGACTTTTAAAATAAAAGCAAAGCAATTATTTTGAAAAGTAAAGATGTCTTTGTGTTAATGAGACTTTTAACGCTTTCAAGTCTTGAACACGACAGGAATGTTATGTGAAGTATGGAAAAAAACTGTGGCACTGCTGGCGCTTCATTATCTGCAGGATTTAGGAGTTCTGTTGTAAGTAATTGTGCACTTCTACTTTCCTGAGTGCAAAGAAAATACAACTGATGGGTAATCAGCAGAAGCATGTGATCTCCGTGCTTGCTTTTGTCTCCTCTGCTTCCTTATTCATGTGGAAAGTTGCTCCCGAAGAAATTAGTCTTGTGCTGCTATGAAATTGGAATAGTTTCTATCACGCTTTACCTCTGTAGAGGCTTCTTCCAGTGGCTGCAGACGTCACTTGTCATGACTGGTAAGCAGGGGAAGGCGATTTTTACTGGAGCTCAGAAGCCCCATCCCAGTTGAGTATCCTTGAGAACCTACCGTGCCACTTTGTGGTGAACCTTACACCCATTCACACACTCTGACTGGAGTAACAGCTAATCTGGCTTCATTCTTGCAAGCTGGTTTCAAAACGTTGGTATTACTGCTTTGTTGTCAGGTTACTATTGGTGCTTTATCAGATGTCATTTCAAAAGTGCCTTTACAGGACAGCTAAGCAGCACTTACTCTCAGATTGTCCAGCTGGGCTTCTGTACATCTGCTTCCCTGCCATAGCCCCCATCTGAACCTACTGAGTGAAGCATTTTCACAATTGGCCCCTGTCTACTTGGCAAAGGCAGAAGAAACAGTTATTTGGAAGTGACAACACAATAACTGCAAACCCCTTCTATTAGCTGTGATTTAGAAGGGAAGGCAGAAGCAGGGCTGAACACACTGTAACACCGTTTTCAGGAATGGACAGCTTAACATTCAGACAAGAACTGCTGAAATTTCACTGTCTTTTATTTGCATACGAAACTTGAAAACTGACAATTCTTACATTGAACTCAAAGCTGTTACTTGTTCAGCTCTTCACTCGCTTCCCTCCATATTTTTTCCTCTATTTTGAAGTATTGTACTCTCGCAGCATATCGAATTCCAGCCAGGGCTGCTTCCACTTCTGTGCTTCCTTCATTTTTTTCTCGGGTAGCTCAAATTTTATTCCTTTTATGTTGTATTTCGGCCTCTCCCACCGTTTTGACCATGGTTGAGGTTTCATTCTGACCTGCAGCTAGAGGGAAAGATTTTTTTAAAAAAAGAAAAAAGGTATTAAAAGGTCCGAAGGTCAGAATTCTGACTGTGAAGCAAAGCAGTGAGACAAGTGCTGCTTTAAGAGAAGAGAGCAGCCCGATCTGTCAGCAAACTAAGGGACTACTGGACACCAGTGGGAGAAAAGGGATTTTGGGTCTGTGTGGCTGTTACGTTTGTTCATATACCCAAATAACACTGATTTATTACACCGTCCTTAAGTTGATATGCTGTTAACTCTCTTCTACGCTTCTAACTCTGTTACTTACTAAGGAAAGAAGAATAGGACAGCAGCCGTTCCTCCTTTTCCCTGTAAGCTAAGTTGGATAGCATTCTTTTACCAGTCTGCCAGACCTTCTGAGATGCACATCTTGCTAACTGCTCCTTCCACCCCCCACATCAGTAGCATTAAGTTTCCATAGCGTTGGCTGTTCTGTCTGCACAGTGTAATACAGAGGCATCTGCAGGCCGTTACTCCTTGCATGTCTCCTAAGTTACCTACTTTGGTTATGAATGTTCTTTCACTACAGGAGTAGCATTAAGGTACCAGATTTTACATGCTTGTATCACCTTGATAACTACCACAACCAAAAGCTGTTTAACAGCCATTGTAGAATGGCCAGTTGAAAGAGACTCACAAGGATCGTAGGAGTTCAACCCCTGCCTCCCCATAAAACCAACCCCTGCCTCCACATCAAACCAGCCACACTATGTCTGAGAGTGGTGTCCAAAGGCTCCTTGAACTCTGGCATATTTTGTGCATGGTCAACCTCTGGTGCAGAAGCTTTTCCACCCTGACCCTCCCCTGATGCAGTCCTCCATCTGGCCCTGAAATGGAGCCCTGCAGAAACCCCAGGTGACTGCTCACCATCCTGATATAATCCCGGTATCAGTCAGAAAGTTAACTAAATTATCGCCTACGTTCCCACTAAAAAATTAAACTCCTGCCTTGTTTACAGGAATTTCTTCATGGTCTAAATGAGACACAGATGAAAAAAACACTTTTTTCATCACTTGGTAGTAAAGGATAATAATTTTTTTCCTACTGTTTCTTACAAACAGCTGAAGAGAGCCTCCAGGAGACACCACATTCAAGTGGTTATCTTGTGTTGGCAAAGCTTAAAGGGACTCTTAAAACTCTTTTCTGCTCCGATGAGTTATACTGTGCCATAGAAATCTCCTTATGCTCTGGAGTTCAACTGTCTGGCAGCTAAGTTGAAGGCACACTTCCTGACACAGTACTGGCCAGAGGGCCACTACCAACAGATTATTTGCATGGGGTCACTGTGTTTCAGACAGCATGGAGACTTGGCCTCAGAGCCAGAGAATGGCTTGAACACCTCCAGGGACAACAATTCCACCACCTGCCTGGGCATTTCGAGAGGACGTTTTTCCTAGTATCCAACCTGAACCTCCCCTGGCACAACTGAAGGCCATCACCTCTTGTCCTCCTGCTGCTCCTTGGGAGGAGGAAGAGCCAACTCCCACGCAGCCACAATCTCCTTTCAGGTAGTGGTGCAAAGAAATGAGGTTTCCTTTGAATCTCCTCCAGACTGAACAATCCCTGCTCCTTCAGACACTCCCATACTATTGTGCCCCAGGTCCTTCACCACTCTGTTGCCCTTCTCTGGACACAATCCAGAGCCCCAGTGCCTTTCTTGTAGTGAGGGGCCCAAAACTGAGCACAGTACTGGACGTGCAGTTCCACCAGTGCTGAGAACAGCCGGCAGATCGCTTCACCAGTCCTTCTGACTGCACTATTTCTGACACAGGCCAGGATGCTGCTGGCATTCTTAGCCACCTGGGCACACTGCTGGGTACGTGCAGCCAACTGTTGACCAATACCCCCAGTGTGCAACGTATCACATCGTCACTCTCCTCTCAGAGGCAGCATCGCCACTTTAAACACTGTGCCGCTTAAAGCAGTGCAGGTGGGTTTCGGAGACATGAAAAATGCTTAGCACAAGAGGAATTCCATTTCACAAACAGAAATACGTGCACTCAGCTCCCAGCTGACCTCGAGATGTGAGGCAAAGGCAGAGGCAGGGCCCGTGTCTCTGTCACCTTCCGACACGCACTTTTCGAGTACCAATGCCTCAGAGCCCTGAGGAATCTGAGGGCGGCCCCCACCGCGGCCTACCCCTTCTACCTCCTCTCCTCTCTCTGCTTCTGCTTGTCAATAATGACGGGCTTCGAGGGAGGCTGGAATCCTGTGGGCTCTCCATCGCCATTCATTCGACACATTGAGGAAGAAAACCACCCGGTGAAGATAAAACGCTCAGAAAAACACCGTTCTCAAAAGGCACCGTTCCCCACAGCCTCGCAGCTCAAACCCCCCGCAGGCGGCTGCCATAGTGACTACGAGTACTTCCGGTCCGCCGGCGCCAGAGCGCAGGGTGGCTACGGCAAGCTCGGAGGGCCAAAACTGCCCTCAGCGCGAAGCGGAGCTGTGTGTCGCTCTACTCCTAACCCCTTCTGAGCTCTGTTCATTATCTAGGTAACTTGCGGGGATTAACGCATAAATTATTATAAACCTTCCCAGGGAAGCTCCTAGAGAAGACTAGTGAGTTAGGACAGCTGGGAGACTAGTTTCATGGTAGAGGTTTAAGAAAACAGCATTAAGTACTGAAGGTCTCGGAGTACTTTATAGTCTCAGCTGGGTGATGTTATGCCCATGTAGCAAGAGATCTCAGATCAACATCCAAACAGGCAAGAAGGAAGAAGTGCGAGAAAAGCAGGAGTCCAATTCATAACTGAGGGACTCTGATCCTTGAAATCCTTCTGTTACTTGTGGCGGAGTGCAAATATGAAGTGTGAAGATGACTCTGAATTTCTGTAGTTCTACTATGGTGATAAATTCAATAGCTCCCCATACACAAGGTACCAACTAAGTCCAAGTGGTTGTGCTGGTCGGAAATAAAGCACCAGGCAGTACCATATCCTCTAATGGAACATATCCTTACTGAAAAGAGAATATCAGATGAGAGAGGTTTCAACATCAATTATTTGGTGCAGTCGTGAGGAGAAAGGCTTCAGGTTTGTTGTGACTCCTTCCGTAGTCTCCAAATATGTGTTTTGTACATTTTCACAAGTTGGGAAACTTTACACCATTCTGAATTAGCAACACACCCACTCCAAACCTGTCCCGTTATGAAGCAAAGCCCCCCAGGATTTATATCTCTTTTGTAAACTGGGTGATTAAATGATGCCAAGTGTGGAAAAAACTAAAAGGCTCCTCATTTTGGAAATTCTGCACAGCTGTTGTTAAACGCTTAATATGGAGACAGGGAAGGATTTCACTTCTGAGATGCTTGATGCTGTGTTGCAAAACTGTGTTATATGACGTATGATATATATATGCGCCCTGTGCCTTCACCGTGATGAAAGCAAACTGTGCTTAATTCTATGGGTAACCCCATCCGTTTCCATAAGTCACTCTTAGGGGAAACATCAAAAACAACAGCAAAAAAGGCATGAAGATCCATGTTTTGCTGGAAAGATCCTCCAATTTGTATTTGATACTCTCTACACCCAGTTTAGACAGATTTCTGTAGGTATAAATACATATATTGTTATGAATGTACAGGGAGGCAGTGTTCCCAAGTGGATAGAGCTCGAACTGGTCTCAGGGAAATAATGAATCTTTTCTCATTTCTGGCACAGCTTCCTAGTGCATTCAGGCCCCTCACTAGAAGGGGAACCTGAAAGCCTGAAGTGTGTCCAGAGAAGAGCAAGGAAGCTGTGAGGTTAGTTGTGAAGACCTTCTCCCAGTGAGTGGTCAGCCGCTGGAGCGGGCTGCCCAGGGAGGTGATAGAGTTGCTGTCCCTGCAGGTGTTCAAGGGACATTGGATGCTCTCGTGAGGGACGTGGCTTAGTGGGAAGGAAATGGTGGTGGTAGGTGGGTGGTTGGACTGGATGATCATGAAGGGCTTTTCCAATGTTACTGATGCTATGATTGTCGAAAGGCATCTGTTGGGGGAGTGCTTTGCTAAGTCACATTGTTTGAAAGCAGGCACCTTCGCGGCAACCTTGATTTCTGCAGCCTTCTACGAGCTTTGTGCCACGAGAGCTCTGCTGCTTCTCCCTGTGATGTGAGAGCGTCTGGAAGGCCCTGCAAGAAGTCTGGGTAGGTGATGGCAGTTGCTCCTCCTTTCCCCCCCGGTGCTGGACATAGCGGGGAAAGGGAGTGGGGGACATCCCAGCAGTGGGTTCCTACCTCAGCAGAACGGAAGGGCTGTTCTGATGCGTGTATTTGAAGTGGAGTGAATCTGACGCTGTGTCGTAAGTCCTCCCGTGGTGCTGACTCAGCTCTCCCTGTCTTTGGTGTAGGAGAGCTGGTCTTGAACTCCTTCCTGTTTCCTGCCTATCATCTGCTCCCTGCTTTGCCCATGGCCCAGCGAGCCTTTTATTCCTCGCCCTCAGATTTGCACGTGTGGATGAGAGCATCTGCTTATGTGCGCTTCTTTTCGGCCTGTGGTGTCAGGCTGAGCGACAGCTCCCAGCCGAGCTTGTGGTTAGCGAGACACAGAGTAGCTGCAGACACTATTCTTCGTGTCACTAAAGCATGGGCTTGATGGCTGCCGTGAGCCAAAGCAAGAGAGTTTGTGTGTTTGATTTCTGCGTTGGGCTGAGCGGGTAGAGCAGGGCAAGGGGGCTGATTTGGACGTGCTGCTTTCCCAATACGGTGCTGTTTGCGTGGCAGTGCTTCTGGCGTTGCAAATTGTGTCAGATGTCAATGAATTCCTTGGAATCTGTTGAGTTGACTTGTTCAGGTTTCATTGTGGAGCTGAACCCTTCCTGGCCGCTTGTGTGCATAGCCATGGCCTTTGCTTCTTTCTTGCCTTTTTTTCTTGGTTGCGTTTGGCACTGTGCAAGCCGTGAATTGCCAGGGAAGAGCTGGAAGTGCTCTGGAGTTCTGGGGGACAAAGTGCCAAGAAGCAGCGTGCAACTTCAAAGCTTTTGAGTGAGGGATGCCTCGGCTGGCCCCCGACAGCTCTCTCCTTTCTCCCACCGTGTCCATTCCTGGCTCCCAGCTACGAGCTGGCCCTGCAGAGCATCTCCAGCCCTGTCAGCATCACCATCCAGCTGCGGCAGGAGGAGCTCCCCCTGACCAACTCCAGGCAGTAGTGCTCGGTCTGCAGGTTAGCTGCCATTTACCTGTAGGTGGCTCTTGCAGAAGAAGACTCAAACAGCAGAGTGTTTTCCTCATCTGCAGCACGCAAATGCTACAAAAGCAGAAACAACCCTGGAAGCTGTGGGTTTGGGAGTCTGCATGGACATGCACTGTCTGTGTTGTTAGTACTCTGCCATCCTTTTTGTCCTTCTCCTTGCTTGTCCATATGCTGCTGAGGATTGGAAAGCTGCATGTCGCATAATTGCCCTGAACCCAACTTAGGTGACAGGTGTCCTGAACAGGCAAGGTCCATGTAAATATACAAATCTTTCTCATTGCACAACACGGCAGTGCTGCCAGACTTTGTTATGGCTCTTTAGGGCACCTTGCAGGCTGTGTGACATTTTCCTCTCACCTTTCCCTTTCTTTCCCCAAGGTTTTGCCTTGCTTTGCCCTTTTATTCCTTATACCTTCCTCTGTGTTGCTCAGGTGTTGCCATTCTTCAAGAGCGTTATCCAGTTGTGTTGCACTGCACCTCTTCATGCCTTGGATCTCTCTCTGGAGCACAAGAGCAGATTGAGGGGGGGAGCTGTCGAGCAGATTGAGGTGGAAGTCAAAGACTCAAATCCAATGTTGCGAAGCCACTGCGGATGCCAAATCCCTGCACGGGAGACCTGGCCGTGTGCAGGAGTTACTGCAGGATGAGGAGCTGCTATTGGTCTTCAAGCAGGTAGGAGTTTGTTATCCACGCATAATACTGTATGTATTTGTTGTTGTTGTTGTTTTAAAATCAGTGCCAGTATGCAGTCTGATCCGATGTGTTTGAACAGTGTGGTGTAAGGCACTTGTCAGCTGAGAACAGCAGCAGAACATGGGGCTGTTGCAGGGGGAAGGCGTGGGGAAAGAAGCGGGGAAAGGAAAGGGAAAGCCTGGAAAAGGAATGGGGAAGGCACGGGGTGAAGGAAGGGGGCAAGACACGGGAATGAAGGGGAAAGGACAGAATACCTGTAGGGCAGACTAAAAAGCAGTAACAAGCTCTGGGAGGACCGTAGAGTGCCAGATTCTGTACTGGGTGTTTATCTGTGTGTGTACGTTGTCACTGTTTGTGCCTGGCTGCACTGCTCCAGCCCAGAGCCCGCTGCCTGCAGCTGCATCTTTGCTTCCTTCCCTCCTGCCCGGAGCCCCACGGGTGCTCCCACAACTCCCTTCCCACCCCCAAAATGCCAGAGAAGACACCTGGCAGTGGGATGGAGGAATCCCAGCAGCCCGTTTTCCTTCTGCCTGCAGCTCTCTCCTCCTCTGCCACACAGGGCTCCAGACTGTCCAATGGGAAAGACGTGGGGGAAAGGGAGTGCTGGCAGGAGCGACTGCTGCGGCTGACTGGGGAGGGTCTGCATCCCACGTGCCCTCCTGTGCTCTCTCTCCAGCTGCAGGAGGGCCAGAGAAGGGCAGATGAAAAGCTGCAGCTGAGCCTGATGGACCTGCACAGCTCTCGGGCTGTCTTCCAGAGGTAGCTGTGATTTACATTAGGTAGCTGTGAAATACATGAAAGCACGAAGAAGACAGAGGCTGAGTGAACACCAATATGGCGCTCTGCTTTCTGCCAACGTGCTTTAATTTTGTTGTCGTTAAATGTACTGGGCAGTTACATTTTGGTATGTGAATATTTAAAAACAGTGCAACAGATGCTGGCAAAAAGTAATTAAAATTTTTTTTATTATTATTATTATTATTATTTTCTTTTTGTAAAGCTCTTAGCACGGCTTTCCTGAGTTTGGAGGAGTTTCCCTCTGTTTTCTTCGTCTTCACCCCCACCGCCCCCCACTTCTCATTCCGTGTTCTTCCCCCGTCATGCCGACAGAGCACTGACCGCCAGCGATTGCGCCGCGGGCCGCATCGATCCCGTCCAAGTTCTTTCCGCGGTCTCTGCCGCCACCTCGTGGCCAATGCGCGGAACTGCCGCTGTCCGCTGCTCAGTCCTGCAGGCGGCACAACGCGTGCGCGTAGGAATGCGGAAGTGGCTTCGTAACCGCTCTGTGCAGCTCATCCGCCGCTCTCTATTGTGATTAGTCCTCCAGGTCCCGGCGAGCATGCGCCCGACGACTCCAAACCAGCAACTGTTGCTCCGAAGCGCCACGCGTGCGGGCGAGCTGCCGGTTGTCGGACCGCCGGCTCAGCGATCTCCTCCTTCTAAACCAGGATGTCCCTCATCTGTTTTCACTAGATGTGAAGGACAGGTGGGGTCAGGCATCTGCAGCTGCCGAGATAGCCATCCCCATCACCTCTCAGTGCTCACGCAGCCAGAAGCAGCTGTACTGATCAGTTCAGACATCGTGCAGCTGAAACACAAACATCTGCCGTTCACTTGTGTGAACCTCTGTGTATGTATACTCTTTTGTACAGACTGCTGCTGGCCTGCTTGTGTTCAAAGAATTTCCACTGAAGTGGACTAAATATTTGTGTGGAATTGTGTGCTTTTTTTTTTTTTTTTTTTGGCCTTGATCACCTGAAAGAAATGGATGAAATGATGTGGGGAGTTCAAGTACAATCAAATGTGAAAGACTATCAAGAGTGGGAGACCTATTTGGAAAGTAACAAGAAGGGGAGGGAGAACACGTCTGGTAGTAATAGCTTGGTGATGTTAAGTTGGTATAAATTAAGTGGGACGCACTGATGTGTGCTGTATTCCTACCCACATCGACTTGGGTAGAATCTGTTCAGTGTAACGTCGCTACACTTGCCATATTATGCTCTTTAGGAGCGTGCTGTGTAGAGGAATATGGGTAAAATGTCAGTGGGGGTACCTTCAGAACTACCACTACGTCAGTGACATTTGGTGTTTTCCAAAGCATGAATCTTGTCCACACACAGTGCTTCTGTAAATGTTGGTATGGGTAAGTCTTGCAGTTCTTCTTTGCTCCAATGCAGGTGCTGCTATTAGCAAGGATTTTGTGCTTTGTTTTAAGGACATAAACACTTTGTTTATGTTTGTTTAATACATAACTAAGCTAGAATCTGCTGTACATGCACTTATTCAGCAACGAGTCATGTCGGTACTGAAGCGAAGGCAAGATGAGCTGGAAACGGAATCTACTTATATGCAGCACCTGACAAGTTAGTATGAAGTTACCAGTTACTTTCTTACTGAAATCTCATTCTTTAAGTAGAAACACACAGTTAATTCTTGGATTATATTTTATTTTCATGTGTAATGTTTTCTCCCTCCCTGCTGTCAGTGGGCATACTGTACTAGATGTCCTAGTTGAAATCCTTACCCAAGTAGGACGCGTAGTATCACTTCTCCGTGGTAGAATGGTGAATATAGCATGACCAAATGCTCCGTGAGTTTTGAATTACTGATCTCAGTGGCTGTCTATCAGTACTTGAAAAGAGAAACTGAGTCGGTTTTCCAGTAGATATTAGGTTGTTTGGGACGCAGGCACTGTAGAACAGGAGGACAAGGAAGGATTGACTGATAACTGGCAGCAGCTTGAGAAGAGTGAGCTCGGGGATGTAGCCCTTTCTGGTTCTAACTGGTGTGCAGGTGGGGTGGGTGCAAAGCATGCAGACTCTGAGTGTGTGTGCACTCTGGGAAGCACAGCTGGAAGCGTCACCAAGAAGGGCAGAGAGGAAGGGTGGATCTGGGGTCCCTCCCTGTGCTCACTCAGGTGCTCACCTCCCGGTTCAGGCTGTGACCTGGCAATCCCCCTGCAGGAGGGAGCAGCCACAGCCGTCCTACAGTTCACTGATAATACTGACTGTGCTTTACACTGGACACTGTTAGCCTTTAACGTTAAGTAATGTCAATAATTACATACAAGAGGTATGCTATGCAAATAATAGGTATAAATATAATTTTATTGTTTATTTTGCATGCTATTATGGTATGTGGTGCCAGGACTAACATTTTTTAGCCCCAGTGAGACTTGGATGCAGTCACAGTTTCTATGCAAGTTGTTGCATAAGCTACATAGAACTGAGATGATGGTCTGTTGAGAGCGCAGTAGTTTCTTACAGACTACCTCTGGCAGGGATAGTATGGAGTACCATGTTAGATGTTTGGTGTTTCAGGTGGGGGGAGTTCCTAGTATGAATGTGGTGAAGTGAAGGTCGCTAGAGATGCTTTTAATGTCCTTTGGCAGCTCACAAAGTACCTTACTGTTACAGTCTGTGTCTCTAGGGTTGCATACTTACTTCTGCTTCCTCACTGTGTTTCCTTAGGCTATTGCTCTCACCGGGTGTTCTTAGTATATCACTGAGCTTTCTTTTACGTATGTACATGGTGAATAACTCACCTGAGTTCATTACAGAATGCAGGACTTGCAGGCGGCAGCTGAGAGAGCGTTCACAAACAGCTGGTCACCACGAAGGCATGTCGAGTGATGAAGAACTGGCTCTGACAGAGGTGACTGAATTCCAGAAGAGCAAAGGTTGGTCAGGATATGAGAGCAAAATTCCTCCCATGTTGAGAAGGATTTTCAAGGGAGAGTGAAGAAATACTCCTTTTGAATGGTATATCGTTTATTTTCTACAGCATAGAATTAATGCATTTAAACAATTCTGACCAATGCCTCAGGAAGAATAGATAGAAGATAGAAGACTGTAGGCTTCTTTAGTTTAATCAGTTTTTTGTCCAAAGTTGGAATGTATTTCAAATTGAGATTTGAACTGCCTTAGTGAGCAGGTCACGAGGAGCTGGGAGAGGCACGATGCGTATTTGCTGAATAACAGAAGGTGGATTTTCGTGTCTGAGCTTTTAAGAGACATACAAAATATGAAATGTAATGGGTATTTCAATCTGTGCAGTTGTTCAAAACCGCAGAAGTCTTTTTGTGGTCTTCTGTATCTTTTTTTTTTCCTGAAAAGGGCTTTGCCAGAGTGCAGGACGGGGGCATGCTGCTTGCAGGGAAGACTTCTGTACAGGAGCTTTGCCGTGGGTTATAGAGGCATTCCAGAGCTTGAGGTAAGTGTTGTTAACTAGAAGGAGGACATCTTTTCCTCTTGTCAGGTTGCTTGTATATGAATCACTTGCATCTTTATTAATGTGGAGCTGTTTGCTGACATTTTGACAGCCCTACCCTCTGAAATCTAGCTTTACATTCAGTTTTAGCTTGCTGCTTTGGTCCATTCCGTGATTAGAATCCATGTAAAACTGTTCAATGAGAATCTTTTGGTATCATGAGATATATTTTTGCATGGAGTTTTTCTCTCAATCCTGACAGCTGAACAACGAATGGGAATGATCTTTCAGCAGAATTCTACAGACCTGAAAGAGATGCCCTGGTTCAGAGCTGTAGAAGGATTCAGCGATGCCAAAAAGCCGTCTGAATCAAAAAGAGATGATGATCCTGATGAAGAAGTTTTGCCTAGAGTGATCGAAAAAACTATCCTGCCAAAAATTACAGGTATATTAAGGTTGTCTTGAGGACGTTCGCTGCAGCTAGGTAATCAAACCTTAAATAAGTGGTAATGTAAAATTATGTTGATAGTTACAATTACTTGTTAAGGTTACTGCAAAGGAAAGGTTTTAGCTTTTTGAATGTTTACTTCCTTGAAACTAGAGCAGATAGCCACTTGGATATCATGAATGAAATAATTCCTGTTTTTCAGCATTTGCCAAGAATGTGTGGGATCCTTTATCGACTTCACAGACTGAGTGCCTTGCACAGCTTTGCGATAACGTGTTTAAAAAACAAGTCCTGTCCAGAAGGGAATGCAGTCAGGCAAAACAGGTAAAGGCTGCTGTGGTAATGGGGAAGGAAGTTCTTGATACGGTGTATGCACTTCACTGTAAATATTCACTGTAACATACACTTAGCCCAGTTCTGGTTTTATTCTCATGTAAATCTGGGAGTTTATCCAGCATAAAGTAGGTGAAACTAAGTTGATGTTTAGGCCCTTAGTATGAAATGAAATAATAACAAACGTTTATGCAGTCGCCACACTTGGCTTCAGGAAGAAGCTTTAGATAAGGTTCTGTTTGTATAGTAGCTGTGGTGTTTTGTTGTGGTTTTTTTAATAGAACCTCATAGCTGGAAAATACATCAATCTCGTTGTCCAAGAGGATTTTATCAAGAAAAAAAAAAAAGAAAGAAAGATGGTTAAAGCTGAGACTTGCTCACAGGTCTTTAATGCGGTCATGATCTTAGTGTCTATTATATACAGTGGCACCTGCATTCAACTGAATTAGCATTTTGCTTTTCCACATGAACAAATGTGCCTTCTACTGTTTCACTGTAGGAATAGTTACCAAACATTAATGTTTATTAACTCTTTCTGACAAGAGTAACTACGCAGTCAACTTAGTGCTTATTTGCTCCTGTAACTAAAAGCTTTCATAAATGGAAAGATCTTAGTTTATGAGGCACAGCCCAGAGTATGGTTTTGTGATCTTAACTTGGAGTATCTGAGGGCTTGTGTTATTTGTGGTGGTCTGCTCCCCCTTCTACTCCTGACTCCTCCTTTCTTTCCTGAAATAGTTGATATTGCTGGTGCTTATTACTGGACGGTCTTAGAGAGAGGATAACTGGTAAGAGTCTGGTAGGTGTGGGGTTAAGACACAGCTGGGAGAAGAGTGTTGCTAAGCCCGATGCAGCATGTTTGTCTGGTTACAAGCAATGCTGTTCTGCTGAGAATCCATTAAACACATACTCGAGTGTTTCCAACTGCTAATTCCATTGGGTATTGCAAGGAGTTTCAGTTAACAGCTGTTTCCTTAGGCCTTGATTCTGGTTGTCACTGCTGAAAGAATCCCATACTTGTAATTCATTGGTGTTTAAGAGATGAATTGTCTGTTCGTCTTACTTTCAGGTCAAACAAAATCCTTATTTCCTCTTCCTCTTTTTCTGACCAGCACTGTGGAAGACAAATCATCGCCATGTTCAAAATTCCAAGGCAGACGGTTTTGGTCAGCTGTTGAGGTAAAGAAAAAACACCGATCTTGTCTGTGAAAATCATTTTAGTTAAAAGTAGACTGTCGTCTTTGAGGAAATGTATCTTCAGTCAAATCTGATTCCTGAGAGCTTAATGCATTTTAATAGGAAGGTTAGCTGTTTTTGTCAGTGAGCTATTTATGCTCACCCACCTCTGATACGTAGTCAAGAGACTTTAATTTCATCATCTGTTCCTGCTAACCTTCCATGAGATCAGTCATTGGCACTCTGTGGATAGGTCTGTTTCCTCAGTATGTGCATACTGTGCCCATGTTGCTCCTGTAGATTAGAATCCCTGCATGTGCGTATAAGCGTATTAGTATAGCTTTATTCAGTTTAAAGTGCTGAGTTATGTCTGATTAAGTGCTGCATATCTGAATGCCTGTGATTCAATTTCTTCTTAGATCCGTTTCCTCTATAAGTGTGTTTGGATTTGTACTAAAGATGAGGTTTAGATGCAGGAAAACACATTAACGTCCCAGTTCCCCTGCTGTGTGTGCTAACAAGGCCATGGTGACATCCCTCCATAGGCTTCCTGCTGCCATGTTGCACATTCCTGTAGAAAAATCAGGGAATTTGGGAATGTTGAGGACTTGCCATATTCACTCCTGGGGCAAGCTGTTGTGTAAGGGTTTGTCATGGACAGATGCAGAGAAGACAAGAGGGAGCTTAGTGCTGATACCTGGCAGACACGAAACAGACATAAGATTCTGGTATCACCTTCTGAGATTGTGTATTGCCTGACTTAAATGTCCTGTCAAATACATGTTTCTAAAAGCGAGACCAGTGGTTTTTCACTGCTGATTGAAGTTTTCTCCTTTCAGTTTGTTTTCCATCCTCACTGTCAGTCTTCTCTTTAGAAGTGGTGATGTGCAGAACAGTTGAAAATGTGCTTCTGTTGGGGATCTTCTGACAGTTTGGAGAGAATAAATCCTGTTTTTTGAGTACTGAGATTGGATGGACATGGTATCTTTTGAGTTTAAAAAGGAGGTTCTAATGCACCCTCAGCCATCAGATATGCATGTTCTGTTTCTCCATTACTGCATCTGCTCTCCTGTGTTCTCCTTTGGGATGGGACTGTACAGGAAGACACAGTCCGTGGTGTGGGACTGAGCAAGCTGCTGAATCGTTGCCTTCTTCTGAACCTCTTCAACACACCACCAGGGCCAGAAAACATAGAGAAGTGTAAAGAGGTGAAAGGTCTTATTTCCATGGGGACAGATGTAGTCTGAAGTGTAATTATTTAACATTTAAAGTTGTTTTTTGTTTGTTTGTTTGTTTGTTTTTAATGATCTTGGTGTAAAAAAGAATTTCAAAGCAAGCACTGGTTCATAGCCTTTTAAGAATAACTGCTTAAAATGTTGTTTTTGTTTTTTGAAGACTAAACACTGCCAATAATAACTGAACTAGCCAAAAGGAGAAGTCTGTCAGAAGTGGTGTGACTTAGTTTTATTGAAAGCCTTTTTTTTTTTCTTTTTTCTTTTCTTTCAGAATGCTCTCTGGGTGAACAGGTGGTTGCATGCTTCCCAGAAAGGTGGTTCCAAAATCTTGGAAGTGGGTCAACTCTCCCCGAGTCAGTGAACTTCTGCCAGCATTTGGTTCAGTGAGCACGTATGCTTCACAGGAATAACCACAGGTAACAAACAACATGTTCTTTGGGATGCAGCACTTCCTCATAATCTTTATGTTAGTATTTCTTTTAGGGACGTGGTTCAGTGGGCATGGTGGTGATGGGTTGACAGTTGGACTAGATGATCTTTGTGGTTTTTTCCAACCTTAATGATTCTATGATTCTTAAATTCCTCAAGCCTCATGCATTTAACACTTTCAGTGATGTACTTCCAACATCTACGTACAACTAAAGATGCAATCCATAATGTAAAATGGATCGCTTTTGCAGTACTAGTTCAGGCTAGTTTGAGGCTCTAGACGTTGGGTGCAGTTAGGGGTCAGTGTAGCTCAAGGCACGTTTTAGCTTTATTGATTTTGAAGTCAGGTGTGAATGTGTTGCTATATCAACTTGTTTTTGTAATAGTGATGAAACTGAAGAAGTTGTTCTCCTGTTGGTGAGAGTCAAGGCTCTGCGTATTGCTGAAGAGCTCACTGAAGAGTGCAAACGGGAACATCTTAAATCTGTGATCAGGAAATAAGGATTTCTTTGAAGCAGCAGTTCTTTTACTCAAACAAGCCTGACGCTGACTCTAAAAAATGTGGTAACGTTTAATGAGTGGACTGCCTACGGTTGTTTTACTGTGAAATATTTTGTTTTTTTTTTTTTTTTCCAAATGCCTTCTGATGCCATCTACTCCTAGATAGAATCACAATGGTCAGTGTGAAGTGCAGGTGTTCTGAAATATGACGAAGCCTCACTGCTTTGTTCTTTTGGGAAGGATGACTGCAGTAAGTGCCTGTAACGTTACCACTGCTGGTGAGCAGACAACTTCACAAGCTGTTTTCAGTACCACACCAAATCACTCTGACTCGGGAGTCACTGAACTCTAACTTATTGTCCACTTAATGAGATAGTTCTACCAAACTCACAGTGAGTTCTTCATAGCTTTTTGATCCCGACACAGAAGCAGGAATTCTGCGTGCAGTGAGAAGTCTGATCTATGAACATCTACTGATGGTAAATGGCAGTTCAGGAAGGTAAGAAGTTGCACAGGAGAACGTCTTAACTACACTTACTCTTCTCCAGAGTATGATTTGTAGTGGAGCTTTGTACTTGAGATACAGACTGCACCTTTGTGCACAGACTTGGAGTTGTCACCCGCCCTCATTTATCAGACGAGCAGAACAACAACTCCAGTTACCTTCTAGTAATTGGCTCTCTAAGGACATTTACCTTTTGCTTCCCTCTAAGACCCATTAAACCTTATTTCACCGTACCCATGTTGGATTTCTAATGTTGTGTAACTTCGTATATGTGCAGTAAATATTACCTGCTGCAGAATAAAAAGGATGTTTTATTGTAGAAACAGCAGTGCGCCACAAATTCTGCTAAGTTTGCTATTGCCTGCTTCTCTAAAATGTTATGTATGGGTCTTCCATTTAACTCTTGGGGGCTTTTATTCCCTATGGTTTTTCTGTTGTTTTTTATTACAGAATATGTATTTTTGTAAACTATTTTAATTGTAAATAGCATTCATCAGTGTTATAGACAACAATGACTTTTAAAATAAAAGCAAAGCAATTCTTTTGAAAAGTAAAGACGTTTTTGTGTTAATGAGACTTTTAATGCTTTCAAGTCTTGAACACGACAGGAATGTTATGTGAAGTATGGAAAAAAACTGTGGCACTGCTGGCGCTTCATTATCTGCAGGATTTAGGAGTTCTGTTGTAAGTAATTGTGCACTTCTACTTTCCTGAGTGCAAAGAAAATACAACTGATGGGTAATCAGCTGAAGCATGTGATCTCCGTGCTTGCTTTTGTCTCCTCTGCTTCCTTATTCATGTGGAAAGTTGCTCCCAAAGAAATTAGTCTTGTGCTGCTATGAAATTGGAATAGGTTCTCTCACGCTTTACCTCTGTAGAGTCTTCTTCCAGTGGCTGCAGACATCACTTGTCATGACTGGTAAGCAGGGGAAGGCGATTTTTACTGGAGCTCAGAAGCCCCATCCCAGTTGAGTATCTTTGAGAACCTACTGTGCCACTTTGTGGTGAACCTTGCACCCATTCACACAATCTGACTGGAGTAACAGCTAATCTGGCTTCATTCTTGCAAGCTGGTTTCAAAACGTTGGTATTACTGCTTTGTTGTCAGGTTACTATTGGTGCTTTATCAGATGTCATTTCAAAAGTGCCTTTACAGGACAGCTAAGCAGCACTTACACTCAGATTGTCCAGCTGGGCTTCTGTACATCTGCTTCCCTGCCATAGCCCCCTTCTGAACCTTCTGAGTGAAGCATTTTCACAATTGGCCCCTGTCTACTTGGCAAAGGCGGAAGAAACAGTTATTTGGAAGTGACAACACAGTAACTGCAAACCCCTTCTGTTAGTTGTGATTTAGAAGGGATGGCAGAAGCAGGGCTGAACACACTGTAACACCGTTTTCAGGAAGGGGCAGTTTAACATTCAGACAAGAACTGCTGAAATTTCACTGTCTTTTATTTGCATATGAAACTTGAAAACAGACAATTCTTACATTGAACTCAAAGCTGTTACTTGTTCCGCTCTTCACTCGCTTCCCTCCATATTTTTTTCTCTATTTTGAAGTATTGTACTCTCGCAGCATATCGAATTCCAGCCAGGGCTGCTTCCACTTCTGTGCTTCCTTCATTTTTTTCTCGGGTAGCTCAAATTTTATTCCTTTTATGTTGTATTTTGGCCTCTCCCACCGTTTTGACCATGGTTGAGGTTTCATTCTGACCTGCAGCTAGAGGGAAAGATTTTTTTAAAAAAAGAAAAAAGGTATTAAAAGGTCAGAAGGTCAGAATTCTGACTGTGAAGCAAAGCAGTGAGACAAGTGCTGCTTTAAGAGAAGAGAGCAGCCCGATCTGTCAGCAAACTAAGGGACTACTGGACACCAGTGGGAGAAAAGGGATTTTGGGGCTGTGTGGCTGTTACGTTTGTTCATATACCTAAATAACACTGATTTATTGCACCGTCCTTAAGTTGATATGCTGTTAACTCTCTTCTATGCTTCTAACTCTGTTACTTACTAAGGAAAGAAGAATAGGACAGCAGCAGTTTTTCCTTTTCCCTGTAAGCTAAGTCGGATAGCATTCTTTTACCAGCCTGCCAGACCTTCTGAGATGCAGATCTTGCAAACTGCTCCTTCCACCCCCACATCAGTAGCATTAAGTTTCCATAGTGCTGGCTGTTCTGCCTGCACAGTGTAATACAGAGGCATCTGCAGGCCGTTACTCCTTGCACGTCTCCTAAGTTACCTACTGAGGAAGGCAGGTACTTTGGTTATGAATGTTCTTTCCCAACAGGAGTAGCATTTAGGTACCAAATTTTACATGCTTGTATCACCTTGATAACTACCACAACTAAAAGCTGTTTAACAGCCTTCCAGGCCATTGTAGAATGGCCACTTGGAAGAGACTCACAAGGATCGTAGGAGTTCAACTCCTGCCTCCACATAAAACCAACCCCTGCCTCCACATAAAACCAGCCACACTATGTCTGAGAGTGGTGTCCAAAGGCTCCTTGAACTCTGGCATATTTTGTGCATGGTCAACCTCTGGTGCAGAAGCTTTTCCACCCTGACCCTCCCGTGATGGAGTCCTCCATCTGGCTCTGAAATGGAGCCCTGCAGAAACCCCAGGTGACTGCTCACCATCCTGATATAATCCCGGTATCAGTCAGAAAGTTAACTAAATTATCGCCTACGTTCCCACTAAAAAATTAAACTCCTGCCTTGTTTACAGGAATTTCTTCATGGTCTAAATGAGACACAGATGAAAAAAACACTTTTTTCATCACTTGATAGTAAAAGATAATAATTTTTTTCCTACTCTTTCTTACAAACAGCTGAGGAGAGCCTACAGGAGACACCACATTCAAGTGGTTATCTTGTGTTGGCAAAGCTTAAGGGGACTCTTAAAACTCTCTTCTGCTCCGATGAATTATACCGTGCCATAGAAATCTCCTTATGCTCTGGAGTTCAACTGTCTGGCAGCTAAGTTGAAGGCACGCTTCCTGAAACAGTACTGGCCAGAGGGCCACTACCAACAGATTATTTGCATGGGGTCACTGTGTTTCAGACAGCATGGAGACTTGGCCTCAGAGCCAGGGAATGGCTTGAACACCTCCAGGGACAACAATTCCACCACCTGCCTGGGCATTTTGAGAGGACATTTTTCCTAGTATCCAACCTGAACCTCCCCTGGCACAACTGAAGGCCATCACCTCTTGTCCTCCTGCTGCTCCTTGGGAGGAGAAGCTGACTCCCACCCAACCACAACCTCCTTTCAGGTAGTGGTGCAGAGAAATGAGGTTTCCTTTGAATCTCCTCCAGACTGAACAATCCCTGCTCCTTCAGACACTCCCATAATATTGTGCCCCAGATCCCTCACCACTCTGTTGCCCTTCTCTGGACGTGATCCAGGGCCCCAGTGCCTTTCTTGCAGTGAGAGGCCCAAAACTGAGCACAGTACTGGACGTGCAGTTCCACCAGTGCTGAGAACAGCCGGCAGATCGCTTCACCAGTCCTTCTGACTGCACTATTTCTGACACAGGCCAGGATGCTGCTGGCATTCTTGGCCACCTGGGCACACTGCTGGGTACGTGCAGCCAACTGTTGACCAATACCCCCAGTGTGCAACGTATCACATCGTCACTCTCCTCTCAGAGGCAGCACCGCCACTTTAAACACTCCGCCGCTTAAAGCAGTGCAGGTGGGTTGCGGAGACATGAAAAATGCTTAGCACAAGAGGAATTCCATTTCACAAACAGAAATACCTGCACTCAGCTCCCAGCTGACCTCGAGATGTGAGGCAAAGGCAGAGGCAGGGCCCGTGTCTCTGTCACCTTCCGACACGCACTTTTCGAGTACCAATGCCTCAGAGCCCTGAGGAATCTGAGGGCGGCCCCCACCGCGGCCTACCCCTTCTACCTCCTCTCCTCTCTCTGCTTCTGCTTGTCAATAATGACGGGCTTCGAGGGAGGCTGGAATTTTGTGGGCTCTCCATCGCCGTTCATTCGACACATTGAGGAAGAAAACCACCCGGTGAAGATAAAACGCTCAGAAAAACACCGTTCTCAAAAGGCACCGTTCCCCACAGCCTCGCAGCTCAAACCCCCCGCAGGCGGCCGCCATAGTGACTACGAGTACTTCCGGTCCGCCGGCGCCAGAGCGCAGGGTGGCTACGGCAAGCTCGGAGGGCCAAAACTGCCCTCAGCGCGAAGCGGAGCTGTGTGTCGCTCTACTCCTAACCCCTTCTGAGCTCTGTTCATTATCTGATGGGTGGATTTGAAGTGGAGGGTATTTGACGCTGCTTAGAGAAACGAGGGGCCTGTGCAAAAAAGGAGCGTGCTGCATTTTGTGGTGCAAGATGTTCTGGGAACTGCTGCTAACAATGCCCACAGACTTGGATGAATCTTCAGTCGGGTGCAGGGACGCGTAATGCTCATCTTAGATGTCATGCTGACAGCAGCAGTAGAGAGGCAAATTTCAGAGGGTTGCATGCATTTTTTTTTTCTTTCAGTGATAACCATGGAAGCACGGAAGCGTTACCCAGACAGAGTGAGCATTTGTCACCTGGGCTTTCTACAGATGCCATAGGCAGTGGAAGTCAGCATCGCAAGCATCCGTGAGAGCCCTGCAAAAGACTGGTGAGAGTTACCCTGGCGGCCTCCTTTGGCAAACTCAGGTCTCTGTAAGCTCTCAAGCTGTGTCGTAAGTCCTCCCGTGGTGCTGACTCAGCTCTCCCTGTCTTCGGTGCAGGAGAGCTGGTCTTCAACTCCTTCCTGTTTCCTGCCTATCATCTGCTCCCTGCTTTGCCCATGGCCCAGTGAGCCTTTTATTCCTCGCCCCCAGATTTGCACGTGTGGATAAGAGCATCTGCTTATGTGCGCTTCTTTTCTGCTTGTGGTGTCAGGCTGAGCGACAGCTCCCAGCCGAGCTTGTGGTGAGCGAGACACGGAGTAGGTGGAGATGGAGTTCTCTGTGTCACTAAAGCATGAGCTTGATGGCTGCCGTGAGCCAAAGCAAGAGAGTTTGTGTGTTTGATTTCTGTGTTGGGCTGAGCGGGTAGAGCAGGGCAAGGGGGCTGATTTGGATGTGCTGCTTTCCCAATACGGTGCTGTTTGCGTGGCAGTGCTTCTGGCGTTGCAAATTGTGTCAGATGTCAATGAATTCCTTGGAATCTGTTGAGTTGACTTGTGCAGGTTTCATTGTGGAGCTGAACCCTTCCTGGCCGCTTCTGTGCATAGCCATGGCCTTTGCTTCTTTCTTGCCTTTTTTTCTTGGTTGCATTTGGCACTGTGCAAGCCGTGAATTGCCAGGGAAGAGCTGGAAGTGCTCTGGAGTTGTGGGGGACAAACTCCCCAGAAACAATGTGCAGCAACAAACAAAGCCCCAAAGTTTGGAGAGATGAGAGAGGCTCTGCCTGGTGCAGGACATGATGCGCTCTGCAAGGCGCTTTCCATGAAGACCTCAGATCTGTGCTCAAACTGCATCCAAAGCAACCCAATGCCCCGTGCTTGTTGTACCCGGAGGTATCGATGCCAGGAGTTGCTGCTGTGTTTGCCATGCCATTGTGTCGGCAGGGTGACGTTCATGGGGTACAATGCCCTCAGTCATTCAAAGCATCCTTGCAGATGTTCCTAGTGAGGGGCATGTTTCATTGACACCATAGGTTGTTTTCTGGAAAATGAAACGGTGGGCTTGCGTACCTCCAGATGGTTTTCATTTCCTGCTGACCACAGTGCACGTCATGTCTGCTGCCATTGCCCCACGGCCCTGCTGTGGTTTAAGCCGGTGGGTGGCTCAGCACCACACAGTCCTTTCCTTACTGCCCCCTTCCCGGTGGGATGGGGGAGAGAATTATGGGGGAAAAAAAAAGAAGGTGGAACTGATATGTTGAGAGAAATCTCTTTCCAAAGGTAGAGAAAAGGACAGAAGTAATGGATGCACACACACACACACGCACACATATATATGAAAGTATGTAAGAAGTGATGTAGAAGCAGTGGCTCAGCACCTCCCAAGCAATGGCCAAGCAGAGGAAGAGAGTGAGATGAGCTCCCACCCCGTCCAAAACCCCTTCCACTTGATGTCATATGGTATGGAATATCCCTTTGGCCCGTTGACATCAGCTGTCCTCATTTGGTTTCCTGCCAGCTCCTTCTTGAGAGCTTTGCTGAGAACGGCCTTGGCTCTGTCCAGGTCTGCTTCTCAGAAACTACAAACACGAGAGTGTTCTCACTGTTGTAGCATCATAGCAGACACTGAAGAAAAATGGATCCCACCTGAGACTAAGACAGCCCCCCAGTGTCCGTGCAGCGAGCCGTGTGGGGCTGCATGTCGTGCATTTCCCTGGCAGCATTGGCCAGGGGTGCTGGGGAGGTTTGCGTGCTCAGCTTGGGCATCGCGCTGCTGTGCCTGTCAACACAGCATGCTTCGTGCTCTCCGAGCAGCAGAACAGCATTTCATCACCAAGGTGCCGTCATATTTACTGGAACCAGATGCATTTGTGTCTCTGAGGCTGGGTTTACCCTACGAGCGCTTCTCGAAGGAGCTGTTTTGATTTCCTTTGTCCGTGTGCGACATCTTATTGTGTTCTGTGCTTTGGTATTACTCTTGGTGGACAGAAGGAGCTGGTGGATTCAGCAGCAGTAGATTCTGTTGGTTTCCTGTCTGCTGCTTCATCCCTGGAGCTCGCTGCTGCACGGAAGAGTACAGGCGTGTTTATCCCAGGGCTGCTGTAAAGGGGAGCCCGGTTGGCGTAGCAGTGATCAGCAGCTAACGGGCTGTGCAGAGGAGGGCTTTGCAGAAGGAGCAGGAGTGCCTGCGTCCATCTGTATCCTCGGATACGTTCTGGCAGTGAGGCAGCAGCTGTGGCCACAGTGACTGAATGCAGACTTGGCCTGGGGCTGCCACGTGGCGCTTCCTAGCCCGCTAGTATACCTGGCAAAGCACAGCCACCCTGCACCCAGGGCAAGCTTTTGTCTTAGTGTCATGTTTCATGCTGTCTTGTGAAGCTCAGGCACTGGGGGCAGCTTCCCCCCAAAGAAAAGGAGGAGGAAATGAGGTCATCGTGGAAGCCAAAAGGCAAAAATGCACTCAGGAAAGAAATTGGCAAAGCAGTCTGGTAGTAGTGCTGTGTTTCTCTTCCTTTATTTCCATCCAGGTGCAAGAGATGACTGCTCTAAGCCGCCCGTGGATGCAAAGAAGGACCCTGGTGTGGATTTGCCATAGGCCCAGCAAGAGGCTCAACAGGACCAAGCGCTGTGTCCTGCACTTTGGTCCCGACGACCCCATGCCAGCTTCTCCAGGATTTGGCTGAGATAGAATTCCAACCACGCACTGATTTCTCGAACGCTGGGGTGCCCTTTTGGAATCCTGTGGTCTTGTGACGTGGTCTTGCCTCCCCACCTTGTCCGTCCATGGTGGAGCAGCCGGGTGGCCCTTAGTGATGTCATAAGCGGCTAGAATGAGGGGAGGAGCAGCGCGTGCTGCTTCCCTTCATTGGAGCGCTTGAGCTCGGCGTGAGTACGTGTCTTGTTGCACTTGTGCATCTACTGAGTCCCTTTGTCTTCATCCCGTCTTGCGCAGCGTCTTGTAGGTAAGCTGAGACGGTGTGGGATAGACGGGTGGGCCGCGAGGCCTTGAGGACTGCTGGCTGGCAGAGCTCCTAGGATCATATTGCTTAGGCTGGAGCGTCAGACACCATTTTCCCCCAGGCCATCACTTCCAAAGCCATCCATCAAGATGGCATTTGTCCCACGGTTTCTCCCTCGCCTTCCTTGCTAAATTGTGGAGGCTCACTGACCTGCTCTTTCTCTGTCCCCTCCTCACCCTCCGCCTCCTCCCTTGGTGCAGCTTTTGCTCGCGGAAGATCAGAGCAAAGTTACAAGGAACGGCTGCGGGTTCGAGGATCTTCTTCTCCCTTGTTCTGATCTCTTGCCAGGTACGTGACACGTTTTGTCCCCCCACATGGTTCAGCAGCCCGCGTTTAGCCGCACTGTGTGTAGTAACACAGCCTCGTCCAGCTGGGGTGTGGCACTGGAAAAAACATGTGGGTTTTCTCCACTTCCCCTCCAACTCAGCCCTCGCAAGGATGCTGCCTGTAGTGCTGGGACCAGCTAGTTTGAAGGAAGTAATCCCTTAGGCAAAGAACCCTAGCCCCACTCTGTGCAGAGCTGCACAACGTGAGCCAGGGGCACAGGCGTGCATGCTTTGGCTGTGTGAGTGTGCCCGACAGCTGTAGGGAGCACAGCAGAGATGCAGGCAGAGGAAATGCGTGGGCAAGGCTGCGGCCGGCGCTGGTGGTGAGGCTGCTGCTGGGAGCCGGGGGCTGGGGAGCAGCTCCAGCCCCAGCAGTGACACCTCTCCCTGGCCTGCTACTGTGCTCTCAGCGTGCTCCGGGCAAATGCATCTGCTGCTTTGTGCCAGAGTCCCCATCTGCTAACAGAGGGACAGCGACTTGGTCCAATGCTGCGTATTCAAACGGCTGTCCCGTTTGAATAGACTGCACAGAGTGGTTGTTTCTAGAAGTAGTTCTGAAGAAGACTCTCAATCCAGTGCTGTGTGAGCACAGGAAATGTGTTTCTTTTCTGTTGCAGCTTGTCGCGCCTGCTGTGATGGGCATCGCGAGCAGCGAGATCAGCCGTGGGCCTGACCGGGCGTTGACGGAGGTACAGTGTGAAGCTCTGCTTGGTCTCTGTTCCCTGCCTTGAGCCAGCAGAATGAGCCACCGGTGTGCTCTCCTGCTTTTCAAGAGAGAGAGCATCCTTCCGGCTCTCTCGGTGTCCCTGAAGAGCTGCCTTAAAAGCTTCATTTCCTTGCTAGTGGCATCGAGATGGCACCCTGAAATCCTCCTTGTTTGTCCTCAGCTCCTCACCATGGTCTGTGCTCTCTGTTTCAGCCTGAGAACCAGGGGAAGCCCTTGCTGGTCCAGGAGGAGCCATCTCTTAATATTCCAGCTATTGCTGCTGGCCATGTTATTAAGAGATACGTTGCTCAGGCAGCGGATGAGCTCTCCTTGGAGGTAAGCAGATAAAGAAGGCGTTCCTTGTTGTCACGGCCAGAAGAGTATACCGTGTGAATGCATCAGGAATATTCTCAGACACCTTCAGAATGCCTTGTGAGGCAAAGCCCAGAAGATGCAGGTCCAGATAGGACTTGCACTGGGTTGGATGCAGGGAGGAGTTCAGCCATGTCTAAAAGATGGTTTCATATGGCATGCTTGCACTGTATTCTGTCTGGTGCGTAAGGCAGTGGCTCTTGTACCTCCACGTTCAGCTTTCCCACAGGAAATGCCTGGAGAGCTGCCCCGGTGCAATTGCTCTCAAGCTGTGCGCTCTTTGGCAGTGCAGAAGAAGGGTGCCATTTTAGCTGTGCTTTCCTCCCAGCTGTGCTGACGCTGGGATTGATGTTGCAATGTCTTGCAGGTGGGAGACCTGGTGTGCATTACTGCTATGCCAGCAAAGGAGCTGAGCCCCTGGTGGAGAGGCAAGCATGGCTTTCAGGTAGGCACGAGCTTCAGACTCCTGGGCGCAATTGCAGTCAAGTCAGGAACATCAGCTTCGAGCTGCTCTGCCCGCACAGGGTGGCTTCTGGACGTCAACAGTTTCCCTGTGTCACTGTCAGAGGACTTTCCCTTTGGCTCTGGGCTTGGGTGGGAAACTGTCTCCTCATGTGACTTCGAATCAAGAACCTCTCGTGCTCAATACGCAGTCAGGAGTTGACCATCTCTGTCCTTAGTACAGGCACGGAGGACAGAGCCATCTTCTCCGGAACCAAGTATTGCTTTTGTAGGTCTTCTGGCTGCAAATGCTGGACGAGGATTACTTTTGTGCAGGCCATTCTTTGTTGGTGCAACAGTCGAGGCCTGAGAAACGCTGCATCCAGTATTCCATCTCTCTTTCTTTTCTTCTTACAGGTTGGGTTCTTCCCTGGTGAGTGCGTGGAGCTCATTAGTGGAAAACTTCCCGAGGCCCTCATCAACTCAGCGCCAAAGCCAGGTACGGATGTTACATGTGATGGCGCGGGGAAGTCAAATGGAGGCAGTGAGAATGAGGGCTTGGGCAAATGCTCGAATCCTTGTAGAATGCAGTGTTGGCAATGTTCTTGCCGCTTTGACGTGCTCTGTAGCATGTGTTTCCGCTCAGCCTGGTCACACTGAGCCCAACCTGAAATGAACTGGTTTCTTCCTTTTGTTGTGCAGTGCCAAAGAAGCGTGGCAAGCTCCTCAGCTTCCTTCGTTCCTTCGTGAAGGCCCTCCCAGAGGAACCGAAGCAGCAGGAGATGGAGCTGGAGAAGGAGAAGGAAGGGGTGTTTGGCTGTGACCTGGGAGAGCATCTTCTCCACTCTGGCCGTGATGGTAAGGAACAGCCCGTTCCCGAGAGCTTCCTCTGTTGGGCATGTAAAGATGAAAGGGAGATCATGACTAGCAAGGGGCAGGTTGATAGCGGTGGAGAAACGTGAAATGGGAGTTGATGGCTGCAAGGGAAGCTGAGGCTAATGCTCATAGGAGGCCGGCACACTTGTATTTGCTTAAAGCCAAAGGTGTAAGCCAATCCCACGCTAGCCTGAAAACCGAGGAAGCCTTTTGGCCCAAGAGAGTGTAGTGTGTCAGTTTCCTAGCTCTTCTGGACATGAGGTCTCACGCCTCCATTGCGGTGGGAGCTGTGATGGGACGTGTGGCAGTGTCTCTGGCTTCCCCAGAATTACTTTCTGCAGGCTGCTTGGCAGGTCCTGGCATTTCTTGAAAGCCAAGAACACGTCCGTGTCCAGTTTCCTCCCCAGCTCCTGCCTGTCTGCGCCGTCTGCGACAGCCTTCTTTCTCCTCTACGGAGGAGGCAAGCAGTAGCGCGGCTGGTCTTAGTGGATGGGATGTGACAGGGGCAGCGGCTGAAGCAGGACTTGAATCAGGAGCTCAGCTAAGCGCTGGCCCTTGTTCTGTAGTCCCCCAGGTCGTGCAGAGCTGCGCTGAGTTCATTGAGCAGCACGGCGTGGTGCAGGGGATCTACCGCCTGTCCGGCGTGGCGTCCAAGATCCAGAAGCTGCGGTAAGAGTGCTTCTGGACTGTATGTTGTCTTGCTTTGGAGTTGTTTTCCTCTTTATCAAAGCCCTCTGTTCTTGTGTCCTTCTCTCCAGCCATGACTTTGAGTCGGAGCAGATTCCGGAGCTCACCGTCCGGGACATTCACAGCGTGAGCTCCCTGTGCAAGATGTACTTCAGGGAGCTGCCGAGCCCTCTGCTGAGCGAGCAGCTGCATGGCAAGTTCTCGGTAAGCACAAGGCAATGGCCTTCGTGTCCCTCTTCCCTGGGCCTCTTGGCGTGGCCTGTCCCATACACACGCCTGCGCAACTTTTGGTCTTTTTTTTTCTGATTTTCTGTTAGCCCCATTTGGCAGCCTCGCATGTCTCTGCTGCATCCTGCAGCATACTGATGCCACTTTTGGTGCTCCCTGGAGGTGGTCATTTCCGTATTCACAATGCTTGCGAGAATTCCTGTTCTTTTGCTATTCCCCAACTGTTTCTTGAACGGGAATGGGATTAATAGCACAAGTTACTGGGAGATGAATGCCCATTGCGAGGAGCTGAGGTGCAGAACCGATCAGGCTGTAAAGCAGCCCAGTGCTTGGAGTGCTTGGCCTTGATGGCACCAGCTGCGTGCCGCTGTGTTCCTTAGCTTTTCTGCCTGTTGGAAGGCATAAAATCCGCCTTGGTGCTGAGCAACACCACTCCGTCCCCGTAGTTGCCGACTCTGCGGCAGGTATCTCTACTGATGTGTGTCTCAATCCCTTTCTGCTTTCTTCCAGGACGCTGTTTGTGCCGGTACAGTTGAGGAGCAGTTGGTCAGAATGCAGGAGGTCATCCAGCTGCTGCCCGCGCCTCACTACAGGTCAGAAAACTGCTGCCCTCGGTGTGGGGAGCTCAGCCCTGCTGCATTTCAGAGGGCGATGACGGGATGGCAGGCTTTGTCTCACGCTGGCAACGTGATGCCTGTGTGTGTTGAAGTGGTGGATGGCTGCGTGGGGTGAATGGATTGGGTCAGCTCCTGGGCACGGGGGCACGGCTGGTGCAGCTGATGGCTGCGGCTGAGCTGTGCTGGCGCTTGGTGCCGCAGCGTGGCACTTGGGAAAGCTTGATCTACTTGCTATTCCGTAGCAAGAACAAGCAGTGGCATGAAGTGAGGTTTGTTTGGTGAATGTGAGCACGGCGTGCTCAGTGGTGCTGAAGGTTTGGCTCTTGCTTTCCAGGACGCTGGAATACCTGAT
This sequence comes from Gallus gallus, assembly GCF_016699485.2. NCBI lineage: Eukaryota > Metazoa > Chordata > Aves > Galliformes > Phasianidae > Gallus > Gallus gallus. The sequence continues at coordinate 82,684,535 of NC_052572.1, read as the reverse complement.
GAGACACTTGGCTTGTCTCGCTGGGAGCTGCTCCGTCACAAACATGCCCGCTAAGAACTTAGCGATTGTATGGGCTCCCAACCTCTTCAGGTAAACTTCTTTTTCCGTCTCAGCACAAGGCTTAGATCTGTTCTCCCCACGGGCACAGTTTGGAGAGGAGGACAATTTGTGCTCTCTTGGTTTTGTCAGATGGGGCTGGTGTGTCCTTGATCACCCGGGAGAATGTCTTCAGTGGCATCAGTGCTTGCCCACTGCGGAAGTCTCCAGAGCCCAACTGGACAGCCTTTGGCTGCCCAAATGCCCAAACGTGGGGAAACGATCTCGGGTCAATGACTTCTCCAATCTGCCTTTTCTACAGATCCCAGCAGAACGAGGCTGCCTGCGCCAGCGGAAGAGCTGCCTGTGTGGAACTGCAGAGGCAGTCGGACGTGGTGGAATTCCTCATCAACCACACCGACGTCCTCTTCTGCTCCAGCTCCACATCAGGCATCGGAGATGGAGCAGGTGAGCGTCTTCCTGCATGAGCTTTGTCTTGATGAGACACCTTGATCAAATGCAGGCCTTCTCCAGGATTGCTGAGCTACGCTTTTGCTATCAAGGGGCTATCGATGTGCGGCACCTCCCCCAGAACTGTGATGGCTGTGCTGCTGCTTTCTGATCCTCCCTCTTAGCTGTGGTGTTTGTTTCCAGGGTGCAGTTCTTCATCAGGGCCCGAGTCTGTGCGGTTGCCTTCTCCTGCCACCAAGCTGCTCACTCTAAAGGAGGCACAGGCACAGAGGCGAGGCCACAGCAGCTCTCCCACACTGACACACAACCGGGACATGGACGTGGAAGAAGGCCCCGCAGCTGCACAGGGGAAATTCCACACAGTCATCCACTTTCCATCTGAAAGGTAAAGAGGACTTTCTTTTCCAGCAGCTTCCTATCAGACTTGGTTGTTTGGGCTTTTGTGGGTTTTTCTCCACTATTGCTAGTGCCAAAACTTGCAGAAGCTACGTGACGCTAAAGGGGCGTGTGGTGGTGTACTGAATGTCCCCTCCCTTTGGACTCTGAGGTTCAACTAACACGCAGTTGCCCAACGGGCTCAGTTTAGCCACCAGAGGGGGCCTATTGCTAATGTACATGTCAGAGATGCTTTTGAACTCCCTCTCTGGCTGCACGGTTCCTCAGAAGGGAGTTACACCTCCAGCTCAATCGAAGCGCTCCTTTCGATGCTGTCCTGGACAGCTGTGCAGCCTCTGCTCGCATGCTCTGCATCTGGGTTGACATGGCTGAGGGGAATGTAGCCAGCAAGACTCCAGGGCTGAGCTCTAGGAATGGAACCGTCGTGCTAGGAACAAGCACGTGTGGGCAAGAGCTCAGGGCAGCTCTTCCCTCACCCTGCACCATGCACGACTCACACCGCTCCCTCTTTTCTCCCTCCAGACCAAGTCCACCCAGCAGGGTGAAGGAATCCCCAGCATGCAGTTGGTGTTCCTGCTTCAGGCCCAGAAAACCATCCTCTGTGGCCAAACGCCAACTGCAGCGCGATGCCAGGGAGCCCTCGGAAACAGAGGTGGTGGTCCTGGCAGGTAAGGGTGCACATCCAGCTGTCAAAACCCTGCTTGTCAGCGCCATCGAATTCATGCTTGCAGTGGGCTTGTTCATCTTGCTAACGTTCAAGCCGTGCCTACCATCTTCGGTTCAGCCCTGTCTTTCTTTCCCAAATCTGGTGTCTCTGGTGAAGTCAAGATGTGGACCTGCCGGAGCACACCCCTCTCGTGCCTTTCCCCGAGTAGTTTTGGAAAGAGACAGGAGATGGGCACCACATCAGTTTGTCTCAGAATGATTCCTTCTGACACTTAGGATGGAAGGAAGAGTACCCTTGCGACTCCGTGTTGCCTCTGTATCAGCAGGCACACGTTTAAACTGTGCAACACTGCAACAGGGTGAAGGCTTTCTGCGAGGGCTTTGGAGTCCACACAAAAGAGAAAGACAAACAACAAAAGCGCAACAGTTCCTTTCGAGACAGTGCTCCTACTGTTGCTATTGTCCTATTGGCTTTGTCCTGCTGCCACTGCAATAGAAAATCTCAAGAACCACTCTCATCATTCAGCTTGTGCAAGGTTGCCACTAACTGTTTGCCTGTGTATCTACTCCTTCCTAGGTGAATCGAGCCCTCGTCCACGCAGAAGAGCCAGAGCGTATAGCGATGGTTCACTGTGTGCTTCCATGTATGGAGAGCTGCTAGGAAGCACGAATCGCTGCAGCTCAGATGACAGCCTTCCATATAACACCAGTGATGGAATGAAGGTGTTGATCCAGGTGGAAGCCCTCATCTCTCCCGGCTGTGCAGAAGACGCTGACCTGAGCCTGCCAGAAACAACAGTCACCGAGCTGGACTGTGACGGGGCACCATTGCAGTGCAGCCCAGCCCAAGCACAGCCCGAGTGCCCCGACAGCAGCAGCTCCATGCAGGAGCAGGTCAGCGTCAGCCAGGAGGAGCCGAGCCTGGTGGAGGGGGACGTAGAATCAGAGCTCCAGTCCCAGGCACCGGGCAGCAGCACGAGCTCTGAGCCCCTCCCTCCTTCCCAAGAGAGGATGAGTCCCATGTTTCCACCGGACCTCTCACCAAAAGGCCCTCCTGGCTGTGAATGAATAAAAGCACGCTGGTGCTGGATCAACGCCTTGACTGCCTTCTGAGTCTTCATTCCCAGGGATTGGGATGGATGCAAGCAAGAGCAAGGCAGCTCATGTTGCAAGGCTATGGCTGTGGGCTGTGCGTGCAGCAGAGCTGCGGGTTTGTTCCCATTTTGTCTGGCTGTGGGATGCCTGCAGCGAGAGCTGTGCTCCCGTAGTGTATGGTAGCAAAGAGTCTCCAGCATCCGGGATGCTGCTCATGATCATGCCCAGCTTGCTGGCTGTGGCTTTGTGATGCTTTTGAGTGAGGGCTTTTGGATGCTCCTGGATGCCTCGGCTGGTCCCCGCCAGCTCTCTCCTCTCTCCCGCCGTGTCCATTCCGTGGCTCCCAGCTACGAGCTGGCCCTGCAGAGCATCTCCAGCCCTGTCAGCATCACCATCCAGCAGCGGCAGGAGGAGCTCCCCCTGACCAACACCAGGCAGTATTGCTCGGTCTGCAGGTTAGCTGCAATTTACCTGTTGGTGGTCTTGCAGAAGAAGACTCAAACAGCAGAGCGTTTTCCTCATCTGCAGCACGCAAATGCTACAAAAGCAGAAACAACCAAGGAAGCTGTGGGTTTGCGAGTCTGCATGGACATGCACTGTCTGTTTTGATGGTGCTCTTCCATCCTTTATTTCCTTCTCCTTGCTTGTCCATATGCTGCTCAGGATTGGAAAGCTGCATGTCCCGTAATTCCCCGGAACCCAACTTAGGTGACTGGTTGCCTGAACAGGTAAGGTCCATGTACATATACAAATCTTTCCCATTGCACAGCACGGCAGTGCTGCCAGACTTTGTTATGGCTCTTTAGGGCACCTTGCAGGCTGTGTGACATTTTCCTCTCACCTTTCTCTTTCTTTCCCCGAGGTTTTGCCTTGCTTTGCCCTTTTATTCCTGCTACCTTCCTGTGTTGCTCAGGTGTTGCAGTTCCTTTGTGAATATCAAATCCTGAAGCACTGCTGCTCCGCAAGAGAGCCGTCCTGTCAGGTTGCATTGCTTCACTTGTGAAGGCCCAGGGCCTTTTTCTGGGGCCCTCGAGCATAGAAGCGAATGGCAGCGGGAGGCCTGAGTGGCTGGGATGTAGCCTAAATTTTAATCTTGACTGCGATGGTGACCTAAAGGCCTGCAAGTGAAGAATGATCCTGGGATGGAACAAAGTATCCTGACAGTTTTGAGACAGCTTGTAGTTGTGGCTGTAGCCACAGGTGTTTTGTTTCGTAGAGGGAGCTCATGTGGGTTGTAGGTCTTGTTCTTGCGAAGACTTGTTCTGCAACAGGTGTTCCACTTGGGCTCCGTAGCACGTGCTGGCCATGCGGGTACAGCACGCAATGGAACAAACCCTGCAGACCCTGGGGAGAGGCAAAGCAGGAGAGTGGCTGCCCCACGGTGGGGATGAAAGGCAGAATGCCCTTTGAAGCAGGGGATGCCCTGCTGGCTCTGCCGATCGCATCCACTGCTGGCACGTTCCTTCTTCCTCCTTTCTGGCAGTTTGCTGTCGAGCAGATTGAGGTGGAAGTCAAAGACTCAAATCCAACGTTGCGAAGCCACTGCAGATGCCAAATCCCTGCACGGGAGACCTGGCCGTGTGCAGGAGTTACTGCAGGATGAGGAGCTGCTATTGGTCTTCAAGCAGGTAGGAGTTTGTTATCCACGCATAATACTGTATGTATTTGTTGTTGTTGTTGTTTTAAAATCAGTGCCAGTATGCAGTCTGATCCGATGTGTTTGAACAGTGTGGTGTAAGCACTGTCAGCTGAGAACAGCAGCAGAACATGGGGCTGTTGCAGGGGGAAGGCGTGGGGAAGGAAGCGGGGAAAGGAAAGGGAAAGCCTGGAAAAGGAATGGGGAAGGCACGGGGTGAAGGAAGGGGGCAAGACACGGGAATGAAGGGGAAAGGACAGAATACCTGTAGGGCAGCCTAAAAAGCAGTAACAAGCTCTGGGAGGACTGTAGAGTGCCAGATTCTGTGCTGGGTGTTTATCTGTGTGTGTACGTTGTCACTGTTTGTGCCTGGCTGCACTGCTCCAGCCCAGAGCCCGCTGCCTGCAGCTGCATCTTTGCTTCCTTCCCTCCTGCCCGGAGCCCCACGGGTGCTCCCACAACTCCCTTCCCACCCCCAAAATGCCAGAGAAGACACCTGGCAGTGGGATGGAGGAATCCCAGCAGCCCGTTTTCCTTCTGCCTGCAGCTCTCTCCTCCTCTGCCACACAGGGCTCCAGACTGTCCAATGGGAAAGACGTGGGGGAAAGGGAGTGCTGGCAGGAGCGACTGCTGCGGCCGACTGGGGAGGGTCTGCATCCCACGTGCCCTCCTGTGCTCTCTCTCCAGCTGCAGGAGGGCCAGAGAAGGGCAGATGAAAAGCTGCAGCTGAGCCTGATGGACCTGCACAGCTCTCGGGCTGTCTTCCAGAGGTAGCTGTGACCAATACCAATATGGCGCTCTGCTTTCTGCCAACGTGCTTTAGTTTTGTTGTCGTTAAATGTACTGGGCAGTTACATTTTGGTATGTGAATATTTCAGAACAGTGCAACAGATGCTGGCAAAAAGTAATTTAAAATTTTTTTTTTATTATTATTATTATTATTTTCTTTTTGTAAAGCTCTTAGCACGGCTTTCCCGAGTTTGGAGGAGTTTCCCTCTGTTTTCTTCGTCTTCACCCCCACCGCCCCCCACTTCTCATTCCGTGTTCTTCCCCCGTCATCGCGACAGAGCACTGACCGCCAGCGATTGCGCCGCGGGCCGCATCGATCCCGTCCAAGTTCTTTCCGCGGTCTCTGCCGCCACCTCGTGGCCAATGCGCGGAACTGCCGCTGTCCGCTGCTCAGTCCTGCAGGCGGCACAACGCGTGCGCGTAGGAATGCGGAAGTGGCTTCGTAACCGCTCTGTGCAGCTCATCCGCCGCTCTCTATTGTGATTAGTCCTCCAGGTCACAGCGAGCATGCGCCCGACAACACCAAACCATTCCGCCGATCGGCCACGCGGGGGCGCCAGAGACCGCGGAAACATCGTGCAGCTGAAACACAAACATCTGCCGTTCACTTGTGTGAACCTCTGTGTATGTATACTCTTTTGTACAGACTGCTGCTGGCCTGCTTGTGTTCAAAGAATTTCCACTGAAGTGGACTAAATATTTCTGTGGAATTCTATGCTTTTTTTTTTTTTTTTTTGGCCTTGATCACCTGAAAGAAATGGATGAAGTGATGCGGGGAGTTCAAGTACAATCAAATGTGAAAGACTATCGAGAGTGGGAGACCTATTTGGAAAGTAACAAGAAGGGGAGGGAGAACACGTCTGGTAGTAATAGCTTGGTGATATTAAGTTGGTATAAATTAAGTGGGACGCACTGATATATGCTGTATTCCTACCCACATCGACTTGGGTAGAATCTATGCAGTGTAACGTCGCTACACTTGCCATATTATGCTCTTTAGGAGCGTGCTGTGTAGAGGAATATGGGTAACATGTCAGTGGTGGTACCTTCAGAACTACCACTACGTCAGTGACATTTGGTGTTTTCCAAAGCATGAATCTTGTCCACACACAGTGCTTCTGTAAATGTTGGTATGGGTAAGTCTTGCAGTTCTTCTTTGCTCCAGTGCAGGTGCTATTATTAGCAAGGATTTTGTGCTTTGTTTTAAGCGGAAGATGTTCAGGAATGCGTTAACTGTTGACTTGTCGTGGTTTTAATTGTCTGAGTGTGTTCTTTTTTAGGATGGCATCATTGCAGGATGTGCCCCGTGCCCACCAGAGGGAGTATGAAAAACACGTGGAGAACATTGACTGTTCAAAGATAACTGCCCAGGAATGAGAGAAGTCTTCAGATGCTGCTATCAACTACAGATTCTACAGGGGCATGAAAACATACATAGAGAACTTAGTAAACAGTTTCAATGAAAAAGTACGCGTGTTTTCCTTCCCTTCGCTGCCACCCATTTCTTTAAGATGATGAACCTGCATTCTCTCAAGGCAAAAATGAGATTTCTTCTTTGGAAATGATGATGAGAGATGACCAGTAACAGGAAACAAAGGAGGAACAGACCACCCTTCACAGTAACCTAAAATGATTAAGGTAGTATATGTACGCTGGCTTGAGCTGTGGGCTCACCTGGGTTGTGATGGAGAAAAACAGAATGTTATTGGAAGAAGTTTTCTTCAGGTGTAGTAACCAGGGTGTCCCAAAGCTGTATGAGAGGTGGGTCTTGCGTTCAGTTTTGGGGCCTCAAAATGTGTTTGGTTTACAACATGTGACTAGTAATAAGGATCTTACATTAGGTTTGAGTTGGTATTTAGCTGGGTTGTGTGAGGACTTGTCTATGTTATCTGCTGTGTTGCTTTCCTTAACTGCAAACCTTAACTATTAAAAATAGAAAATAAAAAAAAAGATGGAAGGTTGGAAGATGCTGCACAAAGTTTGGCCTCGATGAAGGTCTACTGACTACTGTGAGTTGTGCTGCAGCCTCAGGTGTTTTTATGTAACTGTACATAACTGTACGAGGTTTCGTTGAGATGTTTCCTGTGATGGCGAGGTGTTCAAAGGCAGATTGAAGCAAACTAATTGTACCAATAGTGTCCCGTTGAACACTTTTTGGTAGGGTCTTTGGTAATCCTGTAATAGGCAATTGGCATTCACGTTGTGGCTTTCAGTCTTAAACAGCCTGGAAAAACCTGCAGTGAGCAGGCTCTTGCTTTTCAGACTGTAATGCTCTTGTTCTCATCTCACCCTCATGCTTGAAAGCCTGTGAAAACTGTTCTTTCATTTGTTTTATTCAAACCTGATTGCTGTTTACCATATTTCAGCTGAAATACATAACTGAGCTCGAATCTGCTGTACGTGCACTTCTCCAGCAGCGAGCCGTGTCGGTACTGAAGCGAAGGCAAGATGAGCTGGAAACGGAATCTACTTCTATGCAGCACCTGACAAGTTAGTATGAAGTTACCAGTTACTTTCTTACTGAAATCTCATTCTTTAAGTAGAAACACACAGTTAATTCTTGGATTATATTTTATTTTCATGTGTAATGTTTTCTCCCTCCCTGTTGTCAGTGGGCATACTGTACTAGATGTCCTAGTTGAAATCCTTACCCAAGTAGGACGCGTAGTATCACTTCTCCGTGGTAGAATAGTGAATATAGCATGACCAAATGCTCGGTCAGTTTTGAATTACTGATCTCAGTGGCTGTCTATCAGTACTTGAAAAGAGAAACTGAGTCAGTTTTCCAGTAGATATTAGGCTGTTACAGGATCCTCTTTAAAGCTGTTTAGGAAAGCAAAGAGCAGTATGTTAGGAGCTGCTGTGAACAGACAGAGACCAGAGGCACCAGTTTCTTGTAACTGCCACTCGTGGATTCAGGTTTCTGAGTACACAGGATAAAATGCTGACTAGAGAAAACTAGCTGCACGTATGATTTTGTAACGTGGTGTCAAAGGCTGAGAGCAGGTGTTAAGAGGAAAAGAGTACTTGTGTTAATAGCAGCCATTTAAAAACATTGTTGTGATTACTGCACAGATGACAAAAACAGGCAGGTGGTATTGTTGCTGGTGGGGTGGCAGTGGGTGCATCGGAACATCTAACCTACCCTCTGTTATCAGCGTAGGCCAGGTGCTACATTTTGAACGTCGGGGTCTGCTGCTGACCTTAAGTTACTGGGAGCTCTGAAACCGTTCCAGTTGCATTGGTGCCTTGACTCATCACTGTTTAGGCACAGGTAAGGACTTAAGAGTTTTGCTGGTTGAAAAACGACGTAATAAAACTTTGCTTGAAGCAAACTGTTAACCTTTAACGTTAAGTAATGTCAATAATTACATACAAGAGGTACGCTATGCAAATAATAGGTATAAATATAATTTTCTTGTTGATTTTTGCATGCTCTTATGGTATGTGGTGCCAGGACTAACGTTTTTTAGCCCCAGTGAGACTTGGATGCAGTCTCAGTTTCTATGCAAGTTGTTGCATAAGCTACATGGAACTGAGATGACGGACTGTTGAGAGCGCAGTAGTTTCTTACAGACTACCTCTGGCAGGGATAGTATGGAGTACCATGTTAGATGTTTGGTGTTTCAGGTGGGGGGAGTTCCTAGTATGAATGTGGTGAAGTGAAGGTCGCTAGAGATGCTTTTAATGTCCTTTGGCAGCTCACAAAGTACCTTACTGTTACAGTCTGTGTCTCTAGGGTTGCATACTTACTTCTGCTTCCTCACTGTGTTTCCTTAGGCTATTGCTCTCACCGGGTGTTCTTAGTATATCACTGAGCTTTCTTTTACGTATGTACATGGTGAATAACTCACCTGAGTTCATTACAGAATGCAGGACTTGCAGGCGGCAGCTGAGAGAGCGTTCACAAACAGCTGGTCACCACGAAGGCATGTCGAGTGATGAAGAACTGGCTCTGACAGAGGTGACTGAATTCCAGAAGAGCAAAGGTTGGTCAGGATATGAGAGCACAATTCCTCCCGTATTGAGAAGGATTTTCAAGGGAGAGTGAAGAAATACTCCTTTTGAATGGTATATCGTTTATTTTCTACAGCACAGAATTAATGCATTTAAACAATTCTGAACAATGCCTTAG